>NC_041371.1:23141413-23441413 GCF_900634415.1 Cottoperca gobio
AGCCAAGGCCATCTTTGTGAAGCGCAATAATCCTTTTTTTCAGCCGCTCAGAGAGTTCCTTGCCATGAGGTGCCATGTTGTCCAGCATTCAGAGAGAATTGTGCCCAAAACACCAAATTTAACAGCCCTGCTTATCATTTACACCTGAATCCTTGTAACACTAACGAGTCACATGACACCAGGGCGGGAAAACAACATCATTGGGCACAATTAGGACATGTTCACTATGGGGTGTACTCACTTTTGTTGCCAGCTGTTTAGACATTAACAGCTGTGTACTGAGTAATTTTCAAAGGACAATAAATCTATACTGTTATTCAAGCAGCACACTGACTACTTTAAGTTATATCAAAGTTTCAGTAGGATAATGTTATCCCCTGAAAGGATATAACAGAATATTTGCAAAAATCTAAAGGGTGTACTCACTTTTGAGATATACTGTACATACATATATATACATATACATATATATATATACATATATATATACATATATATATATATATATATATATATATATATATATATATACATATATATATATATATATATATATACACATATACATATATATATATATGTATATACATATACATATACATATATATATACATATATATATATATACATATATATATATGTATATACATATACATATATATATATATATATATATATATATATATATATATATACACACATGTATATATACACACAGTATACTGTATATATTCACAAGTTTTGAAAAACAATTTTATTGTTTTATACAGTCATTGACTCCCACTACTCTTTACACTGCCACTACTGCTTTACATGTGGCTAACAACTAGCATCTAACAGAACAACACATACAGCAGTGCACGCCGCTCGACAACTTTTTTCTTTTCATTTAGCTAATTACGTTGTCTCCCTCTAACGAATGCGAGCCGCTCAGCCAGTATCCTCAGCGGGTAGACAGAGAGACTAAGGATAAGCAGCGTGTTTTCACATTTTAGCTCGATTGCTGGAAGCAGCAAACCAAGACCGTTTTATTTAGTTTCTGTCCATTTCGTTTTCCACTGCAGATAGCACTCTGTCATTGTAGGCAGGATTCCTAGCTGATCGCCTAAGCGACGCCCTATAAAACTCCTGTGATCTGACCACGTGACACAGTTCTCGCTGGGGATTTGTCGGCATTACAGGAGACCAGAAGAAACGTACCATTACCTTGATTAAAATCACACATTTCTCTGGGTTTGAAAATTATTGTACAAGTACACAGCGAAACAAAATATATAACATTGGTCAGGTCGTTTTAAGACATTTTAATATGGGAATGTAACAAATGATACCTTTAACTCCACCTTCTAGTATCGGCTCAACTCGCTTGGAAACTCGACCGAGGTGGTACCAAAAAAGGTTAGCAGGGACAAGGTGCTATCCACAACTTTTGATAATAGAAAACCTAACAATAGAGACTTAAGGAGGGTCGAGCCATTCCATGCAGTGGAAAATAGGCATATCAATGATGCTTCTATCACATTTGGATTTGTAGATTTGAATAAGCAGATATTCCGCTGGTAGGCAATGATCTTTGCATGCAGCTAGCAGTCATGTAGGCTAAAGTATTTTGTTCTAGCTAAAATAGCAGGGAGCATCATAGCTAGATACTAGCTAATGTATACCATCCCAAAACTTTAAAACTTGATCGCCTTTTCTCCTGCCTGTCTCTTCTTTTCACTCTTCCCACTTTCTGTCTCCTCCACTCTGGCACTGCACAACATCAGCTCTTGGAGCATCAGTAATTATTGTTCAGGCCGTTGTTGCTTTAAAACTTTAAATGATCCTATTGTCTTGATATCACAAGTTAATTGTCTTATTATCTCGGTTTGTCAAAGTTGTTTTATCCTGAGAATGAGACCCTATTATCTAGAGAAAACAATCTGTTTCACTAAAATAGTCAGATAATGAACACAAAAAAGCAATTCTTATCATGACATAATCAACACTCGATCACGATTGTGATCGCAGCTTTCATACAAATCTCTGGAGTTACACATTGCGAGAAATTCTTTCAGCAGTAGTTGCATGATTCCATGAATCACAGCCTTTCTACATGATGTTAGTGTTGAAGCAATGTTTTTGATATTGTGATTACCTGTGATGCAAGTACTGTACCACTTTAAAAACAGGAAGCGCATGTGACAGTCATTTCTATATTCTACTTATTAAAACAGGGTTACACATGCTTTCTGTCACGTCAATGGCAAAATAAAAGATGATGTATTTTGTTGTGTTTAATTCGCCTCTTGCCTTTCTACTGTGCTGTGTTGTTTACTGTTGCTGCTGTTACAGTACAGTACCTGGCTGATGGAAGTTCGGAGAGAGCTCTCTGGCCACAGCTCTGGCAATATCAGAATCCTGCCCGGATGACTGCGCAGCCTGGTCTGCAGCCTCTGCTTTGGCCCGGGCATGGGACGTCCTGCAAGAAGACACAAACATAATACATACTCAAATACTTGCTGCATGAAAAACTCACTGACATAATCACATAGCGTATTTGCCCCCATTTTTCTATATATGGTTAATTTGATAGTGTCTGAGCAGAGATTTCTGAAACTGACAGTGAGGTGAAGCATTTCTATATATATATATATATATATATATATATATATATATATATATATATATATAAATATAACGTCCGATATATCCATCCAATCATAACCACCTGTTACTGCTGCCCTCTGCATCAACCTCCTTCTAACTTGTGTTGGCTTACTGTTCACTAAAGTACTTTTACAATGGGCTGCAAGTATTAGTTATTTTTATATTTAAGTATACGATAACAATACTTCCAAGTGTTGGTATGTACATGTGACTCCCCCATTCTTTACCTCAGTGCAGTATCTGATGGGCTGCTGCTTACTTGCCTAGAAAGCTTGATGATGTGGTGTTCTACACTAATGTTATTTTAAATGCACTTATTATTATGAGTATTATTGTTATTATTACCATTATTAGGCATGTATGTGTATTTCTATAATTTGTATTTTCTCATTATTAATATATTTATTTTTGTGTGTGCATGGGAAAGACTTAATCTATGTTAAAGCTATGCCACCCGGAAGAGTCTGGTTAGGAGTGACAGAGAGGTACTGGTGTGGGTACAGTACAGGATCTCCACACACTGATTTATATTCATGTCTCCCTCTCTCCCCTCCCCTTTCCTTCCTTCCCTTCTTGTTTGGTTGTCCAGGTGTTAGATAGTCTGTATTACGCATCCTATTTGTAATAAGGGCCAAGTAGTCCATTACGTCTCATGCATTGTCAAGGGAGCCGAACAGGGTTTATGTTGGGAATACAATCCTTTTTATAACAGCAGAAGGCTTCTCATTATACTCAACACAGCTGCCTCACACGTGCTTGGTGTACAGGTTGGGACAGGGTGGATGTTATGGGCAGTGCTTCAGTGCTGTTTTTCTTTTAGGGATTAGACTACTTTACAATTCTCCTATAGCTTCAGTACAGTCAAACTACATACATTATTCCCCTTCATTGTGGTACCAGTAAAGGCTGCCTGCTATCACTGCTACTTTTTGCCATTAAGATTGATCCTTTAGCAATCTGGGTCCGCAAGAAGGAATTTCAAGGTATTTCCTGTCTCGGTTTGACCCACAAATTGTTGTTATATGCAGATGGTTTATTACTTTATGTCTCTAATCCAGTGCCCTGCCTTCAGGCAGTATTCTGCATCCTCGATCAATTTTGCAAAGTGAGTTGCTACCAGCAAATCTCCTGTGTGAGGAACTCCCACACTCATCCTTCCCATTCAGAGGCCCCCCCTACTAAAAAATGCGAGTTTGAAATGCAGGTCTAGTTTGCCCTTATCCTTAGCAGGTCGTGTGGTTCTGGTCTAGATGTTCATCCTAGCCAAGTTTATGTTTCTCTTCCAGCACATTCTAGTTCTCCTTATGAAAACGCTTTTTGTTGACCTTCATAAAATCATTTCTTCATTTATATGAAGTAACGCCCAATTTTTGTATTGATCAATTGTTTCTGTGTGTCCGTGATAACGCTCAGGCCCTGAGCATGTGTACATTTTGTTTTAAAGGCTTATAAAGTTGTGCAAAAATGCACTGAAGAGATTTTGGGGGAAAACATTTATACTTCCAAGTATTTTTTAAAATGGAAGTACAAATATGCTTTCAAATGAATTTGTACAAAAGATAAATGAGTGGTGTGCAGAGATAAGCATAGCAATCCTGTTTTTGTTTTTATTACACTAATTTCAGGAAATGAAAGGGTAACATTAGTGTTCTTCAATAAACTATTATTATAATTATGGACACTTTATACCATATTAGTGACGTTTTCATTGTAGTGAATCCCCGGGACCCCACAGGTAATCATCATCGGGTCCCAGCGAAATTGGGTCCCCAATTAAATGTGTGTTTTTTGACAAATTGTAGGGTTACACTTAGGGTTATATTCCTGTATATTGAAAATGCATCTGAACATTAAACAAATAAAATCCCAAATCTGAAAGTGTTATTTACAAAATATTAGGCCTATATTAATCAATGAAATAATAAGAAATGTAACTGACTCAAAAGTTATGTAGAAACCTTTATCAGAAAACTTGACCAAGACAGTAGTAAGCCTTTTTCTTAAGTTCTGGTGATATAAAAAAAAAACATTAAAATGGATGGTGGATCATTTTCTTATTGTATTATTTTAGTATACCGGAGGACAGCGCTGTTTTATAAAGTATAGTCTGTATACTGACCGTTTCACTATAGGTGAGACGGTCTTTGCTGTCTCCCTTTTGGCAAATGCATTTCGTCGTCTCTTTGGTGGACGACTCTGCACCGGCAGACGTGTTTGAATCGGCGTGCTGGCTTGTGCTGGCTGGGGTCTCGGCAGTATTGTAGGCACAGCATCTGCGTTCAGTTTTAAATTCTTTTTGAATCTCATTTTCTTGGCGAGCATAGTTTGTTTGAAACACGATCTCTCAAAGTGCTGCCCACAAATCGTCGGTTTCATCGAAGCACTTGTTTTGTCCATAAACGCGACATTTTATCATCTTTTGGCCACAGAAAGCTGGATTTGGAGACGGCCCCACATCCCCATACAACACATCGCTTCACAATTATCCTTGGCGATCGATTGTTGTCCGTTCTTTCTCATAATAATTGACAGCAGGCTTTGCTGGACGCTTCAACGCAGACGAACACTGGCGGCGGCTGTATTCTACTTGCGGCGGCTGTATTCTACTTGTGACGTCATCACCCGAACATTGCCGAGGTGGATGCTCTTGGCACAGCGATCGATTGTTGTTAGCGGAAGTCATTTTTTTGCTGTTATGATCGTGATTTATTACGAATACATCAATATTAAAAATATATATATGGCACATTTCACAATAGATATGCAACCTCTATCATATACCAAGGCCAATAACACTGACGAAATATCATTTTTTAGGCCCTTTAACAGCTATACCACTGGTAAATAACAATTGTTGTAGGCAGCTGTCAATAACTCAAGACATACCATGACTAAATAATCCTTATAGCCTGTACATAGTGTTAGCTGCTAGCCTTTTGTCAGCATAGCCCTGGGTGCTAACGCAGCTGGGCATTTGCTTTCTAACTGAAATGATCCAACAACTTTGTACTGCTTGTCTCTCTTTCCCCTTTTCGTTTTTCTTTTATTTTCAATTTACACAGTCAGTAAAGTACACCATCTCTTGGTGCCACAATGATTAATGTCCCTACACTCCTCTGCCGTAAAATAGTTCAACACATCAAACACACAGTTGGTGTTTCTTATGGAATTGTTTCAGCTATGGCTTAAAGTGTGTATTCTATACACATATACCAATTTTATTAAACCGGATATGCAACTGAACAGGTCTTTTACTAAATACAAGTTTCCCCATTTATAGTCCCTACACATAAACTAAAGAACACGCACTCCACTAAACTGTTCAAATGGTTACACACCAGATATCTACAATTCATTACACTCACTCATGTTATCAATGTTATTGCCACGGCACTATTTATACACCAGTTAGTGAAATCAATTAAAAATCAACCTCGAGCCACAACAGAAACCAAAACAGGAAAGCTCCAGTCCAAAGGTCAGCCATGTCAAAAGAGATCAGACCGTTCTTCCACATTGACCCAGGAGGATACCAGATAAAGCACACTACTGTGTGTGTGTGGGTGTACTGTATGTGTGAAGCTGGGGGGGTTGTCAGCTGTTGATAAGCGTCGTCCACCTTGGCCTTATTTAGACAAGCACTACTTCTGACGCACACACACACACACACACTAGCAAGCTGGCCAAGAATGTGCCTACTTGCTTCTCTCCCTCCAGCCCACACACCTACTCTTTCTCTCCCTCTGTATCATCACTTTGTTCCCACCATCTCTCTCTCTCTCTCTCTCTCTCTCTCTCTCTCTCTCTCTCTCTCTCTCTCTCTCTCTCTCTCTCTCTCTCTCTCTCTCTCTCTCTCAATTAAATTTTATTGCCAAAATATTTTTTTTATAATTACTCCAAATATTTGGACAGTACACAATAACAATAATATAAACATTAATATAACATTAAGATGGATATACAGGACTGTCTCAGAAAATTAGAATATTGTGATAAAGTTCTTGATTTTCTGTAATGCAATTAAAAAAACAAAAATGTCATGCATTCTGGATTCATTACAAATCAACTGAAATATTGCAAGCCTTTTATTATTTTAATATTGCTGATTATGGCTTACAGCTTAAGAAAACTCAAAAATCCTATCTCAAAAAATTAGAATAGTTCCTCAGACCAAGTAAAAAAAAAGATTTATAACAGCAAAACAAAATCAAACATTTGAAAATGTCCATTAATGCACTCAGTACTTGGTTGGGAATCCTTTTGCACGGATTACTGCATCAATGCGGCGTGGCATGGAGGCAATCAGCCTGTGGCATTGCTGAGGTGTTATGGATGCCCAGGATGCTTCAATAACGGCCTTTAGCTCATTAGCATTGTTGGGTCTGGTGTCTTTCAGCTTCTTCTTCACAATACCCCACATATTCTCTATGGGGTTCAGGTCAGGGGAATTGGCCGGCCAATCGAGGACAGTAATGCCATGGTCAGTACACCAGTTACTGGTGGTTTTGGCACTGTGGGCAGGTGCCAGATCATGCTGGAAAATGAATTCCTCATCTCCATAGAGCTTTTCAGCAGACGGAAGCATGTAGTGCTCTAAAATCTCTTGGTACACAGCTGCATTTACTCTGGGCTTGATGAAACACAGTGGACCAACACCAGCAGCTGACATGGCTCCCCAAACCATCGCTGACTGTGGGAACTTCACACTGGATTTCAAGCAACTTGGATTTTGCTCCTCTCCAGCCTTTCTCCAGACTCTGGCGCCTTGACTTCCAAATGAAATACAAAACTTGCTTTCGTCTGAAAAGAGGACTTTGGACCACTCTGCAACTGTCCAGTGCTTCTTTTCCATAGCCCAAGTCAGACGCTTCTTCCGTTGTCTTGAGTTCAGAAGTGGCTTGACCATGGGAATACGGCTATTGTAGCCCATTTCCCGGACACGTCTGTGAACAGTGGCTTTTGATACCTGGACTCCAGCTTCAGTCCACTGTCTTTGAAGCTCCCCCAAATTCTGGAAGCGACTCTTCTTCACAATGCTGTTAAGGCTGCGGTCATCTCTCTTGGTTGTGCAGCGTTTCCTGCCACATTTCCCCCTTCCAACAGACTTTTTGTGGATGTGCTTTGAAACTGCACTCTGTGAACAGCTTGCTCTTTGAGACATTTCTTTTTGTGTCTTACCCTCCTGATGGAGGGTGTCAATGATGGTCCTCTGGACAGCAGTCAGATCAGCAGTCTTCCCCATACTTGTGATTTAGTTTACTGAACCAAGCTGAGTGTTTTTCAAGGCTCAGGTGTTTCGAGTTAATTAGACGATTCAAGTGATTCGTTGAACACCCTACTAGTATACTTTTTCATGATATTCTAATATTTAGAGATAGGATATTTGAGTTTTCTTAAGCTGTATGCCATAATCAGCAATATTAAAATAATAAAAGGCTTGCAATATTTCAGTTGATTTGTAATGAATCCAGAATGTATGACATTTTTGTTTTTTTAATTGCATTACAGAAAATAAAGAACTTTATCACAATATTCTAATTTTCTGAGACAGTCCTATATATGAATTATATATAGTTTATCCTACGCACATATTTGTCTGTGTGTGTGTGTCTCAGGTTTTGGCATGTTGATACATGATATTATGCAGCAAGATATGCCTCGTCTCTTTCTCCGAGGAATATGTTTTATTTTGAGACGTCATTAAATTCTTTGAAACCTGGCAGTTGAATTTGTCTAAATAAATGCTCCTTATTTCATTGAATTTTTACTGTTTTAGTAGGAAGTGCATCTCTGTCTCAGCCTCATCTGACCAACAGTGACACATATTCTGTTTTCTTTTGGTTGCCAGGATTCTTTGTGTCTTCCAGTTTGAGCCTGTACTTGGTTAGGATGTGTCTCTGCTTTCTGTCTCTAACAGTAGAGAGATTTTCTGTCAATTTATCTTTTTAGTCCCAGACTACATTCTAATTTAGTTTGTCTTTTTGTTTCTTCTTTCCAATGTTCCAATAGTTTCCTTTACATTGTGTTATGTTAGTTTGTTTGCAGAGCGGCATTGTTGTGAGACACAGTGTGTCTGAGAGGGGCCGTCAGCCTCAGCACCAACTGACATAGGGGACTCTTTTCAGGGCTCAGCTCTTGGCTTGTGTGTGTGTGTGGGGGGGGGGGGGGGGCTGGGGGCTGGATGTAAGGTGGTTAAAGATATTGAGTGCTCTTTTATTAACGTTAATTACCAGTAGGTATCTGCTTAATTCTGATCTACATGCATATTTTTTTTTCTTCTGTGGAAGTATAAATTCCATCCATCTATTCATTTTCTTCTGCTTATCTGGGGCGGGGTCACGGGGTCAGCAGGTTAACAAGGTATACCAGATGTCCCTCTCCCCAGCAACACTTCCTGGGGAACCCCGAAGCGGTCTCAGGCCAGACAAGATATATAATCTGTCCAGTGTGTTCTGGGTCTATCCCGGAGCCTGTTACTAGTTGAGCGTGCCTGGAAAACCTTTAAAAGGAGGCGCCCAGGAGCCATCCCGATCAGCAGCGCTACTACAAGTTCCCTCCGGATGTCTGAGTTCCTCACCCTATCTTTAAGGCTGAGCTCAGCCACCCTACTAAAGAAACTCATTTTAATCTCAATTTCATTCAACGGTCCAGTACAACGCCATTGATCTAACTGAACAGCAAGTTCATTTATATATATATTAATAAAGTTTGATTTAAATTGCAACCCTGAAGAACACCTCTTCTCTGGGTGAAGTATTCAGTTGGTTTGTCTCCATATTGACACTTTATAAATACAGTGATTCAACCAGATCATACATTTTGTCCACTATAACACAATATAGAACCTGTAATAGAAGCCGTTATGAGTCAAAAAAGCTTTCTTGAAATCAATGAAACGAGTGAAGATCTTATAATTTTTCTTTGCTGTACATGTTTGTTCATTAAAGTGTGAAGGTATATACATGGTTGGTGATGTGGCGTTTTTGGAGGAAGCCATTTCGAATTTTACTCAAGATGGAGTGTTCGTCAAGGAGATGTAGTATTCCTTTATTTAGAATACTACATCTCCTAATTAGAATAATCACCGGATATAAGGAAAACATCCCGACTGTAATACGATATTGAACAACTTCAACACTGAAACCTGCATCTCTGGGATGCTGAATTTGAGCATTTCATTTTTAATGCTTTCTGCCACCGGTGAGATTTTGTCTGTGGGGCCAATTCTTCCAGAGTAATTGGGTAATCAAGGGGTTTTCGTTTGCTTTACATTTTTTCTTCTAGTATTTGTAGTTTTTCTTTCATCATACATTGATCTGAAGTCATTTGATTTATTGGTATGTCTTTGTATAGATTTTCAAAATGTGCTCTCCAGATATCACAGTTTTGGATGAGGCTTGTTGGTTGTTTTGTATTGAAATTGTTTCACATATCCTAGAATTGATTTTGATATCAACATTCTCAATATCTTCAAGTTTCATGTGGGTATACACTAATTTGGTGTTGCTTCTAATTGTATGTTTATATATGTTTAAAATGTCATTGTACCAAATGCCTTTTCTATTGTGCTTGCATTCTTGACCAAACCATTTGTCAGCGTTTTGCCTTTTAACAGGATTCCGTTTTTGTTTTATAAGGTCAGCTTTAATAGCTGCCTTATTAAATATCATATTGATATATTCAATGGCCTTGTTTACCCTATCTCTGGTAGGGACATATTCAGTTTGGTTATACATTGACATGCCATTCATCAGATGAGGTGAGTTCAATGCCATGGTGAATTTGTCTCCATTGTCTAATCACTTAATTGATCAGAGAGTTTAAACAACACATTTATTTGGTTGTGTTCTCGAAAGAGGGGTTGTTGTCTGACAGTGGATGCACTGATATTGGAGGGGTCGATGTCAGTGATTGCATAGTCTACAACCCTAGACCCGAGAGCTGAGGAGTATGTGAATCTCCCTAAAGAGTCCCATCTGAACCTACCATTAACCATGTACAGTCCAGAGATGCACATCTCCTTCCCACTTTGATTTATTTAGAGTCAAGGTTGTTTCAATGGGTGGCGGGTGGTGTGGTAAAAAGGGGGGCTCACCAAACACATGGTGGTTGCCCTGTGGGTCGATGACATCAGGTCCAATTCCTGGTCGTCTATTGAGATCTCCAGTTAGAAGCACATTTCCCTGGGCCTGGAAATTATATCTGAATAGAGTTTCAAATATGTTTTCTTCCAAATAAGGAGAATCTACTGTGGGTATATAAATAGCACACATAACCAAATGTGTGATTTACCCTGTTTTACTGGTGAGACCTGATGGCAAAGATCTCCTTTATAGCACACCAACATCCCCCCGTGATTCTGCTCATATGTTATTTAATTTGATAGAGGGCACCATGACTTAATTTTATCCTGGAAGACAGTGAGTGAGCAGACCATTTTGACACCATGTTTCTGTTAATATAATTACATTAACGTCTTTTGGGGATAGCTCTGCTGCAGTGGGGGGGAGGGGGACTATGGATAGCTCTGCTGCACTGGGAGGGGGACTAAGGGCACCAACTGCTGCATAGCTCAGCTGCTGTAGGTGGGTAGGGGGGACAAGGGCCATGTATTGCTGCGTATCTCTGCTGCTGATCTTGAAAAGGGGGTTGGTGGGCAGGGGCTGAGGAGGGGGACCTCTGGTTGTGTGAACAAGTGGTATTACAAGACTGGACAGAGCGGAACTAGTCAGTGAGCATGCTGATTTCAGTAGATATCTCTGCAACACAACACATAGACGTCAGCGGCCTAAGAGACTTGAGTTCAACCAGCACAAGCCCCAGAGGCGGTAGTTAAACCGAGCTGGTAGACTTGTATAACGGCACCAACAGAAGTTTGCAATTCGACAGAATTCGACCTATACCGTTTCCCGGGGCTGCCGACAGCTCTACGCCCAGTGAACCAGCCTCCCAGTGGCTCTGAGGACGAGACTAGGATATGGGACGTTTTCTTTTTTTTGCCACTTTGAATGATATCCAATAAACAAATTATAAAACAGACAAAGACCATGACTATGACCATGACTATGACTACTAAGCATCTATACACTGGACTGAGAGCCGAAAAAGCGCTACAGCGACTCACTATCACCTCTAGAGGAACAAGTGGTATTACAGACTGGACGGAGCGCAGCTAGCTTTTAGCATGCTAACGTCAGTAGATATCTCTGCAACACAAAACAGAAAGGCCTTTGACATAATGTCAAAACTGTTACCTCTTCACACTCTGTTGATAATGGCAGTTCATTGTTTTAATTAAAGTTAAACCCCCGCCTACTATAGACGATTGTCATGTCCAGCAACTCAACATTGCAACAACATAAGGCAACTGCTTCATAATTAAAGAATACATTTATTATTCAGGGCACTCATAATAAGGTATACTATCAGAGCGTTATATATGTATTGAATTCATGATCAATTCTCTAAAATCAGCAGAGGGAGGCTCGTAGAAACATCTGTTGCATCATGTCATGTGTGGCGCACACACATACACACAACACAGTGCTGTCAATAGTTCAGGAACAACAACTTGCCTCTGTCTGGAAAAGTTACATTAATATTATTATTATTATTATTATTAAGTTAGCGTTACAAATTGAAAGAATGCTACTTTTGAAGTTTTGTTGATGAATTAAACATACATGATTCTAACTGGCTGACTTACTGATATGGAAGTGTATCAGATAGTATCCATTCTTCACTCATTTGATCTCTGAACTGTCAGACTCAGCCCTCTGTTTTAAAGGACACTTTGGCATTGGATCGATGGAACAGCTAAACAATGTGTTGTCTCATATTCTCTGCCTGAAATTCAGTGAAACTGACAACTGTTCAAAATGCAGTGCATGAATACTGTAGAGACCAATTCCTGCTTTTTTCACAAGTTAAGTTTAACAAGTGAACTGCTGAGATCTGGGAACACAGTGACATCACAACAACAAAGTCTAACAGGGCAAGAAAAAATTAGCTTTCATCACACAAATTGGAAACTATTTCCTCCAGATTAAACCACTTCATTTGGAAGTCAAACAGAGACTTGCTAATAATCATTGCACAGGAAAACTGTGGACACACAACTATGGAAAGTATGTTTGGTCAAAGTAAAAGAAAGGAAGGAATGGATTATTTTCTTCCAAATACATTTGATTCACATGCTAGCTTGTTTCCAACCTGTCTAATTGTCTGACTGCTTTTTGCAGTGATGGTGTACTCTGTTGGCGTAAGGATTTAAGATGCTCACGATGTAATTGCAACATCTCCAGTTCAAGTCCAGCCAGAGACCTTTGCCCCATATCCCCCATCTCTAGAGCACCCTACCTAACATAAAGACAGAAAAGGCGATGAAAGTGTATGGCTTTCTGAGATCATTTTACACAGATTTACCTGGAGATGGCAATCTCTACTTTGGTTTTGGCGATAGCTGCTGCTCTCACTGCTCCCTCGATGGCTCGATCCACCTTCTGTTTGGTCTTGGTGTTCCTCAGGGGGATCAGCTGCTTCCTGATGCCTCGGGCCAGCACGTTGTTCTTGTACTTTCCTTCCTCCTTCGAGCCATCAGGAAAGATGGTGCAGCCATAGCCATGGCGCTTATTGTTCAACCACTCGCCTTCGTACTTCATGCCGTTGGAGCGCTCAGAGACACCAAAGCCACTGCGCTTGTCATTCTTCCACTCGCCCATGTAGGACTCGGTGGTGGTGGCATCCACATTGTCCTCCAGAGGCAGGTAGTCATCGCCCGGGTCAGCGTCTCCAAAGCTGATGGTGGAGTTGGCGTCGCTTGAACTGATGCGGCTCATGTTGGTGTCACTGTGTGCTGAGCTTCGCTTACTGGAAATTGACGAGCGTGAGTCTGATTTGCGCAGTCGCTGAAGGCTCCCGAAGAGGGAACCACGGCGAAAAAGACCCTTCTTCTTCTCTGAACCTTCTCCGTCCGAGTGGAAGTTGAGTACGAAGCCACCACGTGTACCAGCAGGGCTGTCAGACAGACTGTCACGCAGAACTGTGCCATTACTCTGCTCACTACGGAGGGAAGACAGCGAGGTTCGTAGAGGTGAGCGGATGACTGAGGCCATACCGTATGGAACACTTTGACGCACGCCATAGCCATGACGCATCCCACCAGTCCACTGACCCTGGTACGTACCTACAGCAACAACAGAGGTAGGGAGAGAAAAAACAGACATTGAGTGAACAGTAAAATACAGATTTGAAACAGAGAGTCCGGATACGTAACAGAATCATTAATAAATTACAGCAATCATTGAACAGCAGCATCCATGTCATACAAGAATACATGATGTATGCTTTGTGTTCTGATCTAAACTGAGCTCTATTACAAAGACTTGATTTAAAAACTGTTTATAACCAATGACTTTGGCAAGATATCAGAGGCCTCATCTGTAGACGCGGGACAAAAAAAAGGCTTGAAATGTGCCTACACCATTTTCTAAGAAAGATTTGGATTCATAAAAAAAAAACTTGATGAGGTGAGGTGGTGATTTGAAGCCAGTTTGTAGAAATTAAATGTGAGCGAGATCATTATAGGTAAAATGATGGCTACCCCAGATTTCATTTTACCTCATATCACACGCTACTTACAGCTCCATTTGATCATAAACACTCAAACCAGCTGTGTTATTTGTGCTTATACTAGTGTACTATTCAGTAAACATCTTGTACACTCATAATGCATAATGCTTCATGATGGATGCCATGGCACTGCTAGGACTACGTGAATGAAAAAATTAGGAGGGAACAAGTTTTTAGGGACCACCACACCCCCAAGACTATTCCACCACTGTTGTGCAATTATCAATGCCATGTGCAATATTCACTTTTTATAACTTTAGCAATTACCACTGTCATGTGCAATATTCACTCTTACAAATTTGTATCAATGACTTATATTACTGTTACTGTATTTAATTGTGTACTCGCCACTTTACTCTCGTGCTCTTACAACGTACATTTCCCCATCATGGGACTAATAAAGGATTTCTGATTCTGAAGCACATTAATTTCTGTGTCAGACAAATCCTTTTTCTTGTTCTTCCACTCAGTGGTTGCCCTGATTCACCATAAAGAAGCATTCATCAGCAGGCTCATTTCTGTGCATCTTCGGGACATTAAGAGGTCCTATCCACCATGGAAAGGAGGTGTGTGAAACCATGGGAGGGGCGCAGGGGGCCACCAAGTCCACGTTAATGTGGTCGTTCTCCTTTTGGACACGGAACTGCAACAGGTGTGGTGGAACAATTTACCGCTCTGGCACTGGTGGGTGGACCACAGCTTGGTCACTTTGGCCATAAAAAATGTAAGTGGTTTGTGGTCCACAAACACCATTAACTGTATAGCCTACATCAGGGAGTAGTGCTGGCGATAGGAGCCTTGGGTGATGGGTGCGCCTGTATTTCCGCATTAATCAAAGCATATTTAGTGGCCATGATTATGAGGGGCCCCTTGGGACGTTATTCAGAATTACCATCCACACACATATGAAACTGAAACCAAAGTCATTCACACACACACACATGTAAAAATCACTCATACAAACATAGGTAACTCCCTCATACTCACATGTGAAACGCTCTGAGTCAATTTGGTTTCAGTTGTGTGTGTGAAAGTGTTTCATCTGTGTATGTGAATGGTATTTCTGAATACTGTCCCTGGGGGCCCCTCATATACAGTGGGGGGCCGTGCATTTCACACTTAGGCCTTCAGTGATGTCCTACACAGTCCTACCTGAATTATTCCACCTCTTAATACCATCATTATAACACCATGGCTCTAGAAACTATACATTTAGAAAGAAACGCAGTATAACAGGGCGTTGCATCACCTTAACATAGTCAAGTACAACAGAGTTATATTAATATTTCCGAAACATTTAGTTGTAAATAGCAGGCATTTCCAGCAGTACAAATGTGCCTCTCGGAGGCAGTGAGCCAGGGGTATCGCTCGTAGTTAGTGATTTGAAAGTGGCGGACAAACCCTTTTCCCGGCTGTGATAGGCTCGCTAGCGTCGGGGTTGGCTGTTCTCTTCTCACGATGTCTAGCTTTTCTTGAGTCTTGAAAATGACGTTGTAATTATATCTGCGACCAAATCGATCTCTTCTCCTTCAGCCATTGTGGGTTGAAAAAAAACAGCATGTAGAAATCTACACAAACTAGCTCGTTCAAGTTTGCTAGCTCTGCATAGCTCTGCCTCTCAATAGTGCGTATCCAATCAAAAGACGTGCACGTGCTGACGTTATCATACGCCTGCTAGCTGGCCCCGGTGTCGCCAACTCGAAATCTGATTGGTTAACGCCACAGTTTTGTTTCCGTTCACTTTAAGCTACAGGCGCCCACTGTTGATTCTGAAGGCCTAAGGGCAGATTTCTTGGACCCTGGCAACACATTATGGCTGAAATATGATTGGATATAAGCTCTAACATAAAGGCCAGCCCTCCAAATCTCAATCTGAGGCTGGAAGCAGCACAACCAAGAGGAAAGCTATGAAATTAAGAGAATAGACTATGGGGAATAATTTAATACATATTTGTGGAACGAATATATCAAAATTAAATTTATATTCTGATGATATTTAGGCCAGCAGAGAAGGCCTTGCTGGCCCTGACAGCCCACACTGCTCATATATGATTGCCTTGTTCCTCTACACGGGAAAGTCTGTGCCGCGCTTGCGGGTTTTAACTTTCAGACCTTCCTAGAGGGGCCACATGACTTGAGCAGCTCTGGGGATAAAGTGGTGGTATATGGTCAACATGCCAATAAACTCCAAGAGGGACTAGATTGTGAGGGCATGGGAAATTTGTGATGGTGTCCACCTTCGACGGGAGGGGGACTGCCCTGTCTTTGGTCTTGAAATGTCTGAGGAAGTAGGACGGCCAAAACATGTACTTAGCTGGGTTAAATCAGCCTGTGGCATGCGCAAGAACTCGAACAGTCTGAACGGTGTGATCACAGCTGTGGGGATGTTCAGCGGTTGGACGGTCACCTGGAGGAATCCACTGTAACCAGATACATTTACTCCTATTCTTTACTGAAGCCTACTGCTGAAGTACTTGTACTTTGATAATAAAAACTGTATGTAGCTGTTATTTATTACAAAGTGCTTTACATAAACTAAATATAAAACACTAAGAAATAGCAGTTAAATAAGATATAATTTAGATCATTTTTAAGAATAAAAACAATGATTTATTTTGCCAATAACAACTATAGATGATGATAACAAAGTAAAGAAACAACATTTTAATTTTGGGATGGTTTAAATTCACTTGGGCACCGGTTTAAATAGTTTAAAATAGTTTTGAGTGACAAACTCGGCATGGAATAGAATAACGTTACACGTTAGATAGATTTTACAGTTTAAATAAACATCTGCAATGTATTCTCTTAAAATGTCCAACTGGCCAACCGATTATTATTAATATTAATTAAAATAAATATAAACATAAATTAGTGATGTTAATTAGAAATCGATTTTCCATTAATCGCCTTTAATAATATTAACAAATTCAAAAAATACTAACGGATAATGCAGAAGACGAGAGACATATGGAGTGATTGTCAGATAATGTTGATTTATTGCGTACGCGGTTAAGCCACTAGGTGTAGCCTGTTACTTTTTAAAGTTACAGGTGTGTTTGGTGGGACGTGTGTTGCGTGGGTTGTTTGACTGTTTTTATTTAGCTGGCTAGCAAAAATGGAGGAAATTTATGGTTAAAAGTTTACACGTGAGAGTAGGTAAGGAGTCAATTGATGAACCCGAGAGAAAACTGTGGTTGGCACCAAGAAATCCGAGGCAAAAGATCTATCTGGATGGCATGAGGAAACCCAACAGAGCCGGCGGAAACTATGGCGGGCAAGCACAGCTATGCTGTGAACGGGCCAGAATGGGGAGATTGAGATGAACACGAGATTGAGGATAGTATAAATGTTAGTCAGGAGGAGAATGAAAGAATAAGAGTTAAACGAGGGAATTCTTTAGTCGGAGCAGATGCAAGAAAAAACAAGAAGATGGTGACGAGCCTTAAAGAAGGAAGTGGTGAAACGTTGGTTGAAAAAAATTAGTTTAAGGTAATACTCACATTTACTGAAGAGAATGGAATGCACTATATGGGTGAAGCTAACTACAATATGAAACAATGAAGTTGGTGAAATATAAATGACCAAAGTTTTAAGAGATGGGAATCTGATGATGATATGTAGAAATGTAGTTCAGAGAGAGAAGGCATATACAGTGCATCCGGAAAGTATTCAGACCCTTCACTTTTTCCACATGTTCTTATGTTACAGCCTTATTCCAAAATGGATTAAATTCATTGTTTTCTCTCAACATTCTACACACAATACCGCATAATGACAAAGTGAAAAAGTTTTTTAGAATTGATTGCAAATGTATATAAAAAAAAAGTATTCACACCCTTTGCTTTGACACTTAAAATGAAGCTCAGGAGCATCCAATCTCTATTTATCATCGTTGAGATGTTCCTACACCTTGTTTGGAGTCCAGCTGTGGTAAATTAAATTGATTGGACATGATTTGTAAAGACACACACCTTTCTATGTAAGCTCCCACAGTTCACAATGTATTTTTGTGCAAAAACCAAACCAGGAGGTCAAAGGAAGCCTGTGGAGCTCAGAGACAGGATTATATTGAGGCACAGAGCTGGGGAAGGGTACAAAACAATTTATGCTGCATTAAAGGTTCCCAAGAACACAGTGGCCTCCATCATTCTGACATGGAAGAAGTTTGGAACAACTAAGACTCTTCCTAGAACTGGCTTCCCGTCCAAACTGAGCAATCGGGGAGAAGGGCCTGGGTAAGAGAGGTGACCAAGAACCCGATGGTCACTCTGACCAAGCTCCAGCGATCCTCTGTGGAGATGGGACAACCTTCCAGAAGGACAACCATCACTACAGCACTCCATGGATCTGGGCTGTATGGCAGAGTGGCCAGACAGAAGCCACTGCTCAGTGCAAAACACATGAAAGCCGCTTGGAGGACTCTCAGACTGTGAGAAACAAGATTCTCTGGTCTGATGAAACTAAGATTGAACTGTTTGGCCTCAATTCTAAATGTCACATCTGGAGGAAACCATGCACTGCTCATCACCTGTGCAATACCATCCCAACGGTGAAGCATGGTGGTGGCAGCATCATGCTGTGTTTTTTTTTTTCAGTGACAGGGACTGGGAGACTAGTCAGGGTCGACGGTAAGCTGAATGGAGCAAAGTACAGGGAGATCCTGAATGAAAACCTGCTCCAGAGCGCTCTGGACCTCAGACTGGGCCAACGTTTCACCTTCCAACAGGACAACGATCCTAAGCACACGGCCAAAACAACGATGGAGTGGCTTAGGGAGAACTCTGTGAATGTCCTTGAGTGGCCCAGCCAGAGCCCGGACCTGAACTCAACTGAACATCTCTGGAGAGACCTGAAAATGGCCGTCCATCGGCGGTTCCCATCCAACCTGACAGAGTTCGAGACGATCTGCAAAGAAGAATGGGAGAAACTGCCCCAAAATAGATGCCAAGCTTGTAGCATCATACTCAAGAAGACTTGAGGCTGTAATTGATGGCAAAGGCGCTTCGACTAAGTATTGAGTAAAGGGTGTGAATACTTATATACATGTAGTGTTTTATTTTTTAATACATTTGCAAAAAATTAAAAAACATTTTTTGGAATTAGGCTGTAACATAATAAAATGTGGAAAAAGTGAAGGGGTATGAATACTTTCCGGATGCACTGTAAGATGAAGAAGATAGGAAAGCATAAAGTGATAAGTGTAAGCAGTGTGGAAAAGGGAAGCAGGTGGAATAAGGGAGTGATTTGCGGTTTACCAGTTGAGGTCACCATTGATTAAATAAAGGCAAATCTGAAAGGTGGAACATTGAAGGAGACACAAAGATTACACGTCTTCAGAGAAGGGCTGAGGACAGACAGAGAGAGTATATTGCTGTAATTTGAGGAAGAAATTCTCCCAAATAAAGTGGTACTGGGATACATGACCTACACTGTGAGAGAGTATGTTTCAAAACCTATAAGATGTTTTAACTGTCAACAATGTGGTCATACTGCTGTGACATGTAAAGGAAGAAAGGTGCACTGGATGTGGGGAGGATCATGAGTATGAGCAATGTGGGAAAGGGAAGCAACCAAAGTGTTGCAGTGAGGCAGATTCAACAGGTAAGAGTGCAAAACAAGACCATGTATGCAGAAGCTGTCAAGATGTTGAGCCAGAGGAGAGAGAGAGGTAGAGGAGAGAGAGAGGTACAGGAGACACAAATGAGAGGCAATACAACACAGCAGGAACATATCATATATGCTAAAATGGAAACAAAATCAAAGACGGAAATAATACAAATAATAGTAAAAGCAACAGCAAATCATGTGATCATGAACTAACATGTGAGGAGGTGAGTTAGTAATATTATGGTTCTTCTTTTAAAAATCGAATGCAAGAAGTTTAATGGCAAACAAGCTTTAAACATTTTTTATCAGTTACCTAGTGTACCAGAAGTGGTTTGTTTGCTTGAAACATGGCTGAAACCAAATCTGAATTTTAGAATCTCAAATGATTCTGTTGGTAGGTGTGATGGGGAGTTGGAGGATGTGCTACATTTATCAAAGAGAATGTGCCATATCAGCAAGGGGAAAGAAGAGGAATATGGTAAAATAAAGACAGTTCACCATCATAATGTATTATAACCCATGCAGTAAACTAGATATCAACAAACTAAAGCAGATCAAAGGAAAACTAGGAATTATATTTTTTGGTGTGCACGTTATAGGGTATCAGGAGAGGTGGGAGGGATATGTGAGTGGGAATTATTGGAAGACTTGGTAGTGATAATTACCCAATATTTAGTAAAATACATGAAGACAGGGAAGTAAGGGTAGAGGAAAGAGACGCAAAGTGGATATTCAGTAAAGCAAAGTGGGATCAATTTATGCATTTGTGTGAGATGTAAAGTAGGGAAATAGATCTAAATCAAAATATAGAAAAAGTTGATCCAAGGTTCAGAGAAGTAATACTAAATGCGGCAAATCTATCAATTCCCAGAAGCAAAGGGGAACTGAATAGGAAAGCAGTCCCATAGTGGACAGATGACTTTTAAGGAATAACGTTTTGAAAGTATTAAAGAGAACCTTTTACAAAGCAAGAAATGAGGAGATCTAACATCTACAGGAAAAGACCACACATTTCTGTTTATGTTAAAACAGAAATCAAGCTATTAGGAACATACTGTATAATAAAGTATGGGAAGAAGGAAGAAGGAAGTGTGGTGATGGCCTAGTGGTCTAGTGATACAGATACAGTGATACAAAACCAGATGGTTGTGAGTTCAACAATAGGAATGCCACCATTGTACCCATTGTAACAAGCTATGCACCAATTGCATTCACTTCACATGTTGGTAAAATAATGGAAGGGATGATTACAGAGAGAATGACTTTCTATGTAGATCTCCCTACCACGGTGGATTTAGGAAAGGGAGGGAACAATGGATCCAGTCATTTGTCATAAAAAGAAATGAGGAAAGCCCAAATTAATAAAGAATCCATTATGGCAGTGTTCTTTGATGTAGAGAAAGTATAGTATGGGAATAAGAGGAAGAACTTTTAATTGGATTAACAATTTTTTACTTGATAGATATATTCAGGTTAAGACAGGAAAAGCAATATTGTCTAGGTATACGGTAGATAGCGGCACTCATCAGGGCACTGTGATCTGCCCAATACTATTTTTCCATTAAGGGTTCTTTACTGTTGCAGCAATTTTAATCGTTAGATGTCAACACATCTAGCCTGATGTAATTAATGTCCTCTAATAAAGTTACAACGTTTCTAAATACTGACCAGAGCTCTGCAATTTTAAATGAGGTCATTATTTTGTCAGGCCACTCAAGAGGAGCGCTTCAACATTGTCTTAAGGATGAATTCCTTCTCGAGCACTTTGGATAGGGTCCAAAGAGCTCACGTGTTTTTGTCGCTATTGCCTCCACCACAATGTGTATAATTAACAGATCCTCGTCCACTGAAGTAGCTCATCCCCTAAACTGGCAAACCTCATTTTAAGCTTTGATGTAGAGTTTATATACATGCGACCCATGATGACATAACCTAGTGCTCCAGGACACTGAAACTCTTTTTACTGTTTTCTGATGTTAATCAATTAACCCATTGTCTTATCATCCTAAATGCAATAAAAGTAGCTGCTATTTTTTCTCACTGCTCTGCTACTGCTGACAAAACACTGTTACCGTCTAAATAAACAACCCACTGTGACAGGCTATTCATGCCAGTTAAGTTGGATTTATACTTCTCTGTTAAGCGGACAACAAAAGTAACAGCAACACTAACTTATGGAACTGTAATCATCAATCATCATTAACAGTTAACACAACACAATCTTTCCTCAGATATTCAGCATCATGTCCTCTCACCATTGCTTCAATCATCTTACACTAATGACTCTGAATGTGTGCACAAAACTACATTCCACACTCATCCGGCGGCCTCTCTTTTAAATTCCTGATGCTGTTTCAGTACTTTGGAGGACTGTGAGGGTCTTCTATGAATTTAACTCTCTCAACAATCTACTTGCTTTATTTTAATTTTCTTGTATGTGTTTTTCATTTGCTTGTGTTTAATGACTGCTCTTCTTTCCTTTGCTGCATGTCATAATGTCTGCTTAATAGAGCTGCGACAAAACAGCATCCTGATAGAACTGCCTATAGTGCTGCAACATTATCCAGGACTGTCCTGTGTTTCTGGGATTACAGACAACAAATGTGAATTTGTAATGGGGAAAAATGTATCCAAAACCAGCATTTAACTATGTCAAAATGACTCAATGGGAATTTTAACTGTTCAAACTACATTGAAAAAAGATTTTGTATATGTCAATATTGGACTAACATTCATCAGGTGGACACAAACACGACTCCTAAAGAACTATCATGGTGCTCTGTGTCTGCTGTGTAAATAAGCAACTATTAACTAAACAGGTAATAATATGTCAATGTTGTGTTATAGCCAATTAATTACATGCTTTGTGATTAATTAATCTAAATTAATCACATATATCAATATTTGCTGTGAGAAGCATTTCAAAATATTGAAATGCATTTGCAAGATGAGTGAATCAATGAGTAGCATTATAAACTTAAAGGTCAACATGTCTTTTATTTCAATACTATTTCTCCAATATCTTGTATGCTACAATTATCTTAGACAACACAGACCAACAATTTGACATAAAGTGCAATTTCAAATCATTGCACAATAAACAATATCTTTAAAAGTTGTGTCATGTGACGCCATGTGTAAAGCCTCCGTTAGCCCCCTGTCCTCTACCACCTGCAGTCCATTGCAGTAGATCGACTCATTCAGCGTCTGAACGCCTGATCGAGAGATGAGGAGACGTGTTGCTCACTTTAGCATCAGCGGCGGTGCTAGCTAGCTCCGAGCTAGCTGCTAAGTGCTTTGCGTTGCCTGAAATAAAAGATATTCAGGAGTGAATTCTGAAGCTTTTACGCGTCTTAAAAAAGGCGGTCGCTAACAAGTGGCTAAATGAGAGTCCAGAGGTTGTCAGGGGACATTCCAGCTCATCATGCAGAACAATAGACCGCCTGTAGCTTAGTGCTGGTGACAGTAAAGTCATGCGATCTTGTTGTAGTTTGTTTATTGTCTAATTGCAGCTTTTTTTTTATCACATTTCTACTTACAAAATCATGGTAGAACTTGTAAGTATAAACGTTTGTTAGCCACAGAGCTTTTATATGTAATAATCCAAATCCAATGGAAAACACTCTGATCCGCTCTGTAGGTGTGTGCGCCCTTCGCAAAATGGAGCGAAGGAGAGAATGTGAATGCGCAAAGTAGACAGTACACACTGAAACGTGCACATAAATTAGATCAATAGCATAAGCGTTTAGTTTATTTAATAAAAGAGCAATGTGAAAAGAGAGTTGTGAATAAAAAAAACGTAAAGAAAATGTTTAGGGGGGGCGCGGGGCTCCTTTGGTGGGGCGCAGCATCTCTCCAAGACAATGGTAGGGGAAACACTGACGAGGCATTTTGGCCTTTTGTGCTGATTATTTTGGCATGCAGTCAACACACCAGTCATAGTTTTGTTTTAATGAAAACTTCACTCCTGGCATTTGCTCCTCGTGTTCTTTTCCACTGTTTTGGAAGAAGGAAATCATGAGTGTAACAGGCAAACCTGATTTAAAAGTGACATTTTGCTGTGCGGTGCATCTAATTGATGCCGATGTGAAGAGTGGTTTGAGTGGATTTCTAAAACTGACTCAACATTTGGAAAAGTAGGCTAACTTTAAAAGTGTTGAACTTTTTGTACGTCGCTTTCGACAAAAGCGTCAGCTAAATGAACTGTAATGTAATGTAACTTGAGCACAGAATGTGGTGTGGAGTAGTCGTGTTAGTGCACCAGGCCAAAGCAGTCAACAAAGAAGGAACATTGCCATGGAATAATTAATTCACTTAATTACAACGACAGTACAGACCTTAGTAAGGTGATCATATACTTGACCTATTTGCTGTGAAATGATACACCGACATTGTATTTCATTGTGTACTTCTTTGAAATCCTACAATCTTTAGAGCTTGCATTGAAACTAAATCACTGACTAACAAGACAACACACCCGGAGCCTAACACCTGTACTTTTGCCTGTGTATGCTAGAGTCTGAAAGGCTTGGACATAAAACCAGTGAGCGTCATTAGGTGATAAAGCTCAGGCTCTGGCCCTTATAGCTTCAGCTAGAGAATGTGAGAATGTGCTATTTTAAAAGATGGAAGTAACTTGAGACACTGGGAAGTCTGTTGGCTGGCCAAACATAACTTCAAGCCACTATCTTGCTATGTGGAATAAGCCTTCTCCACAGTGGCAGACTGGACTATATTAAAGAAGAAAAAAGAGTCAGTGGACTGTATTCTAGACGTTTCCCTTCACGTAGGGAAAACCTTCCAGCATTTTGGAATGAATTCATGCAGATAGTGTTAAAAACAGTCCATGTCTGGTGTGTCACTGGCATGTTTACTTTTATACCAGTACAACCAAAGACTCATCAGCCAATAAATAATGTTTTTTACTGAAAAATGTGTTTTTCTCTGTTTTCTTATGCTGTTAAATCGAAGTAAATAGAGTGTTTAACTACTTGAGGATGTGACATAAAACACAGATATTGGAGGTCAATTCCTAAATCATATGTGGTGCCCATGTCATAAAGTAGGGCTGATATATGACCATATTAGGTAACTGCAATCTGTATTCTATATCACTCTACTGCACATTCTGTTGCAGTATGATTCATTAGCATATCTGACTGATATATATTCCTCTTAAGATACGGATTCCTTCATTTACTAAGACATTGAGTGTGAAACTGTTCTGATTTCTAAACGTTCAGTCTATTTAGCCAATTTATGGCTGCTGAACTTGAAATATGGATCAAATAGGATTTGCTGCTGTTACAAAAGCACAGACTCAAAGCACTGCATCGTCTATATCAGGGGTCGGGAACCTATGGCTCGCGAGCCATATATGGCTCTTTCGATAATGCAATATGGCTCGCAGACAATTTTGAGCTGACATTTTTTAACATGTAATAAATAATTATATTGTGTCATTTTAAAGTAAAACATTTAGCAGCCGATTTGTTTTTAGTTCTCCCCTCTCCTTTCCTCCGCTTTGTCTCCGGCTGTAGGTTAAGATGTGTTCACACGTGTGTGCGTAGAGGGCAGAGCCCCGCACAGAGCAAGCAGTAGACTGGGGGTGTCAAACTCAATCACAGAGAGGGCCAACATTAAAAACTGGGACTACGTCGAGGGCCAAATACGGTCCACATTTATTGAACAGGGTACACATATTGGATAAAGTGCAAAAAGATATGGAACATATTTAAGTCAACTGCAAACGGATTGCTGAGCAGTTCAATTTTAATTTCTTAGCAGCAAAGTCGGCAAATATGCTCAGTTTCTCAGCAGAAGGCAGTCGAGAACACAGCGGTGGAGATGGTTTGTCAGTGTTTGGAAACACGTAGTGACCAAAGTTTCCTTGCTGCATCCGAGTCTCCCACAGGCAGCATGGCTTGGAAAGCTCTCACTGCATCATACATGTTCGTGATCACACAGCCCTGAAGCTGGAGGTTTAACAGTGAGATGCTTCTATATGTCGCACAAACAGTCCAGCTCACATCGTTCCAGAGATCTGTGGTGTCTTTCCCTTTGCTTTCCAAAAACTTTAATTTCATTCACACATTTAGATACCTCAAATGTATTTTCCCGTGGTTGTGCCATGCATTGATTTAATTACCAAAACCGGCGGGCCAGTTATGACAGACATATGATATTTTCTCGCGGGCCGGATATAATTGCCTTGAGTTTGACACCCGTGCAGTACACACTGAAACGTGCACATAAATTAGATGTAACGTACTAACGTAAACTAAATAACATAAGTGTTTAGTTTATTTAATAAAAGTCAAATCAAATCAAATTTATTTGTATAGCCCAATATCACAAATTATACATTTGTCTCAGAGTGCTTTACAGACTGTACAGGTTACGACACCCTCTGTCCTTAGACCCTCGCATCGCACAAGGAAGAACTTCCTAAAAGAAACTCCATAATTAAAGGGGGAAAAAATGGAAGAAACCTCAGGGAGAGCAACTGAGGAGGAATCCCTCTCCCAGGACGGACAGACGTGCAATAGATGTCGTAGGTACAGGATAAACAACATAGTACAAATACAACATTTGACAGAAATTATGTTGTGTTGAAAAAAGAGAAAGTATGGATGAATCCAGGAAAATGTCAAAAAGGCTTCCCGGTGTCCAGCAGGACCAGGGCAGCAGATGCAGCCACAATTCCTGATCCTGACGTAAACTTTATCAGTGGCAACCTGCCACATGAGACACAGAAACTCCGGGGATGATGCCCCGGATGATGAGTTAGTAACATACATTTACATAAATGCATACAGATAGAGAGGGAGAAGAAGAGAGGGAGGGGAGGAGAGAGGAAGAGAAGGAAGAGAGCAGGGAGGTGTCCCCCGGCAGTCGAAGCCTATAGCAGCATAACTAGGGGCTGATCCAGGGCAAACCTGAGCCAGCCCTAGCTATAAGCTTTATCAAAAAGGAAAGTCTTTAGCCTACTCTTAAATGTGGAGAGTGTGTCTGCCTCCCGAACACAAACTGGAAGCTGGTTCCACTGGAGAGGAGCTTGATAGCTGAAGGCTCTGGCTCCCATTGTACTCTTAGAGACTCTAGGAACCACAAGTAACCCTGCAGTCTGGGAGCGTAATGCTCTAGTTGGTTTATAAGGTAATATGAGATCTTTAAGATATGCTGGAGCCTGACCATTAATTGCTTTGTAAGTCAGGAGAAGGATTTTGAATTCTATTCTATATTTTACCGGGAGCCAGTGCAGAGCAGCTAATACAGGAGTAATATGATCCTGTTTCCTTGTTCTTGTCAATACACGTGCCGCTGCATTTTGGATCAACTGAAGAGTCTTAAGCGACTTTTTGGGACAACCTGATAACAATGAATTGCAGTAATCCAGCCTTGAAGTAACAAATGCATGGACTAGTTTTTCTGCATCATTTTGAGACAGGATGTGTCTTATTTTTGCAATGTTACGTAGATGAAAGAAGGCAGTCCTTGAGATTTGTTTTATGTGGGAGTTAAATGACAGATCTTGATCAAAGATGACGCCAAGATTCCTTACAGTGGTGCTGGAGGCCAAATTAATGCCATACAGAGCTTCTATGTCATTAGAAAATGCGTTTCGGAGGCGTTTAGGGCCAAGTATAATAACTTCAGTTTTGTCTATGTTTAACATCAAAAAGTTGCTAGACATCCAAGTTTTTATGTCCTTAAGGCATGGTTGAAGTTTAGCCAATTGATTGGTTTCATCTGGTTTAATTGATAGATATAATTGGGTATCATCCGCATAGCAATGAAAGTTTATAGAGTGGTTCCTTATAATATTGCCCAAAGGAAGCATATATAAGGTGAATAGAATCGGTCCAAGTACAGAACCCTGCGGAACTCCAAGACTGACTTTGGCTGAAATGGAGGATTTATGGTTAACACATACAAATTGAGATCGCTCAGATAAATAGGACTTGAACCACCTTAATGCGGTTCCTTTTATGCCAACACAATGTTCCAGTCTCTGTAGTAGAATGTCATGATCAACAGTGTCGAAAGCAGCAATGAGGTGTAACAAGACAAGAACAGAACAGTCCTTTGTCTGATGCCAATAGAAGGTCATTGGTAACTTTCACCAGTGCCGTCTCTGTGCTATGATGAACTCTAAATCCAGATTGAAAAACCTCAAATAAACTATTATTATGTAAAAAAATCACATAACTGTTTTGCAACTGCTTTCTCAAGGATCTTAGCAAGAAAGGGTAGGTTAGATATCGGCCTATAGTTGGCTAAAACCTCTGGATCAAGACTAGGCTTTTTAAGAAGTGGTTTTATTACAGCTACTTTAAAGGATTGTGATACGTAGCCAGATAACAGAGACAGGTTGATCATATTTAATAACGAGGTGTTAATTAAGGGTAAAACTTCTTGGAATCGGGTCTAAAAGACAGGTTGATGGCTTAGACGATGAGATTGTTGAAGTTAGTTGGTTAAGGTTGATTGGAGTAAAACAGTCTAGATATATTTCAGGAGTTACAGATGTTTTTAAGGTTCCGGAGGTTGAAGTTAAGTCATTACCAATTGAGGTCAGGATGAGATTAATTTTGTCTCTAATAATTATAATTTTATACTTAAAGAAGCTCATGAAGTCATCACTACTGAGAGATATAGGAATAGAAGACTCTGTAGAGCTGTGGCTCTCTGTCAGCCTGGCTACAGTGCTGAAAAGAAACCTGGGGTTGTTCTTATTTTCTTCTATTAAGGAAGAGTAATAAGCTGCTCTGGCATTATGGAGAGCCTTCTTATACGTTTTAAGATGATCTAACCAGACTAAACGAGATTCTTCCAGTTTAGTGGAACGCCATTTACTTTCAAGATTTCTCGACTTTTGTTTTAGTTTGCGGATTTGTAAATTAAGCCATGGAGCTTTCTTTTTCTGTTTTATGATCTTCTTCTTTAGAGGAGCGACAGAGTCGAGTGTTATTCGCAGTGAGGCTGCAGCGCTATCAACAAGATGATTAATTTGGGAGGGACTAAAGTTAGCATTGGAGTCCTCCATTATATTGATATTGAGTCCTGGTATTGAATTAAGTGCTGATGGAATCACTTCCTTAAATTTAGTCACAGCACTTTCAGATAAACATCGAGCGTAGGATATTTTGCCTACAGGCTTGTAGTCCAGTAACAGGACTTCAAAAGTTATTAAAAAATGGTCTGATAAAAGAGGATTATGTGGACACACTGATAAACTTTCAATTTCAACACCATATCCCAGAACAAGGTCCAGAGTGTGGTTTAAACAGTGAGTTGGTTCATGTACATTCTGACTGAACCCAATTGAATCTAATATTGAGATAAATGCATTATTAAGGCTGTCACTATCAACATCCACATGAATATTAAAGTCACCTACAATAATTACTTTATCTGTTTTAAGGACTAAACTTGATAAAAATTCTGAGAATTCAGATAGAAATTCAGAATACGGACCAGGAGGGCGATACACAGTAACAAATAAAACTGGCTTTATTGTTTTCCATGTTGGGTTTGAGAGCGTAAGAACAAGGCTTTCAAAAGAGTTATAGTTTAGTTTAGGCTTAGGATTGATTAAGAGGTTTGAGTCAAATATGGCCGCAACTCCACCTCCTTGGCCAGTACCTCGAGGAATGTGAGTATTAATATGACCAGGTGGAGTGGATTCATTTAGACTGACATATTCTTCATGTCTCAGCCAGGTTTCAGTGAGACAAAATAAATCAATCTTATTATCAGATATTAAATCATTTACCAATCCAGCTTTCGTTGATAAAGATCTGATGTTTAAGAGCCCACATTTAATTTTTCGATTTAGTTGCACTTTTGCAGCGGTGGTGTTTATTTTAATTAAGTTTTCATGTATAACTCCTTTTCTGTTAACCATAGATTTGATTAATTTCAGTGGTCGTGGGGCAGACACAGTCACTATGGGGATTTGAGTGGGTGACTGCCCGGAAAGAAGCACAGAGAAGTGTGTAAGACTGCAACTCTTTCTCCTGGTCTCAACTCTGGGTTGTCATGGATTAGGTCCACTAATAAACTTTGTAATATTATTGGATAAGAGATCTGCTCCAGCCAAAGTAGGATGGATGCCGTCACTCCTAATCAGACCAGGTTTTCCCCAGAAAGTTCGGCAATTGTCTACGAAGCCCACATCATTATCTGGACACCACCGTGAGAGCCAGCGACAGAATGATGACATGCGGCTAAACATGTCATCATTGAAAAGATTTGGCAGAGGACCAGAGAAAACTACGGAGTCCGACATAGTTTTGGCAAATGTACACACCGACTCCACATTAACTTTAGTACACTCCGATTGACGCAATCGCATGTCATTACCGCCGATGTGAATAACGATCTTACTGTATTTACGTTTAGCCTTAGACAGTAGTTTCAAATGTGCTTCTATGTCGCCCGCTCTGGCCCCCGGAATGCACGTGACTATCGTCGCTGGTGTCTCAAAATGAACGTATCTCAAAATTGAGCTACAGATAACCAGAGTTGGCTTCTCAGCTGGTGTGTCACTGAGTGGGGAGAATCTGTTAGAAACAGCAAGCGGTTGGTGGTGAACCGTGGGCTTCTGATAACACTTCTTTCGGACAGTCACCCAGTTTCCCGGCTGCTTGGGCCCCGCCGGGGGACAGCTAACAGGAGATACCACTGGTCGGCCTGCACCGGCTATAGGGGGCTTGCTAACAGCTACAGTTGCTAACCGCTGACTAACCATGGTGCGGAGCCGCTCATCTATCCCTCTAAAACTCGCCTCCAACCCTGCGTATAAACTACATTTAATACACGTACCATTATCACTAAAGGAGGCAGAGCAATAGCTAAACATGAAACACACCGAGCAGGAGAGAGCAGAACAGGAAGAGGAAGATGCCATCGCTAGCTGCCGAGCTGCAGCAGCTAACGTTAGCAGAGGCGAAAGGAGCGTAAAGAATTGAGGATTTAGCGAGAGTCGCTAAGAGAAGGAGGATAAGGAGAGAGTTGTAAGTGCTTAGGAAGTACAAGTATAGGTTTAGATAGATGACAGGTAATTAGCCGATGTCCATCCATCGTCTACCGCTTATCCGGGATCGGGTCGCGGGGGCAGCAGCTCCAGTAAGGAACCCCAATCTTCCCTTCTCCTGGCCACATCCTCCAGCTCCTACTGGGGGATCCTGAGGCGTTCCCAGGCCAGTGAGGAGATATAATCTCTCCACCGAGTCCTGGGTCTTCCCCGGGGTCTCCTCCCAGCTGGACGTGCCTGGAACACCTCCCTAGGGAGGCGCCCAGGTGGCATCCTTACTAGATGCCCGAAACCACCTCAACTGGCTCCTTTCAACGTAAAAGGAGCAGGGGCTCTACTCCGAGTCTCTCACAGATGGCTGAGCTTCTCACCCTATCTCTAAGGGAGACGCCAGCCACCCGTCTGAGAAAACCCATTTCGGCCACTTGTACCCGTGATCTCGTTCTTTCGGTCATGACCTAGCCTTCATGACCATAGGTGAGGGTAGGAACGAAGATCGACCGGTATATTGAGAGCTTTGCCTTCTGGCTCAGCTCTCTTTTCGTCACAACGGTGCGGTAAAGTGACTGTAATACCGCCCCCGCTGCTCCGATTCTCCGGCCAATCTCTCGCTCCATCGTCCCCTCACTCGCGAACAAGACCCCAAGGTACTTGAACTCCTTCACTTGGGGTAATGGCTCATTCCCTACCCGGAGTAGGCAATCCACCATTTTCCTGCTGAGAGCCATGGCCTCAGATTTAGAGGTGCTGATCCTCATCCCAACCGCTGCACACTCGGCTGCGAACCGATCCTGTGACTGTTGAAGGTCACAGACCGATGATGCCATTAGGACCACATGATCTGCAAAGAGCAGCGATGAGATCCTCAGGTCACTGAACTGCAACCCCTCTCCTCCACGACTATGCCTCGATATCCTATCCATGAAAATCACGAATAGAATTGGTGATAAAGCGCAGCCCTGGCGGAGGCCAACATTCACTGGAAACGAGTCCAACTTACTGCCGAGTATCCGGATACAACTCTCGCTTTGGGCGTACAGGGATTGGATGGCCCTCAAAAGTGACCCCCTCACCCCATACTCCTGCAGCACCTCCCACAGTATCACCCGGGGGACCCGGTCATACGCCTTCTCTAGATCCACAAAACACATGTAAACCGGATGGGCGTACTCCCAGGCCCCCTCCAGGATCCTTGCAAGAGTAAAGAGTTGGTCTGTTGTTCCACGACCACGACGGAATCCGCATTGTTCCTCTTCAATCAGAGGTTCGACTACCGGCCGAACCCTCCTTTCCAGTACTTTGGAGTAGACTTTACCAGGGAGGCTGAGAAGTGTGATACCCCTGTAGTTGGTACACACTCTCTGGTCCCCCTTTTTAAATAGGGGAACCACCACCCCGGTCTGCCAACCCCTAGGCACTGTCCCAGACTTCCACGCAATGTTGACGAGGCGTGTCAACCAAGACAGCCCCTCAACACCCAAAGCCTTCAGCATTTCTGGACGGATCTCATCAACCCCTGCGGCTTTGCCACTGTGGAGTTGTTTGACTACCTCAGTGACTTCCATCAGGGAAATTGACGATGATCCCCCATCAGCTTCCAGCTCTGCCTCTACCATAGAGGGCGTGTTAGTCGGATTCAGGAGTTCCTCAAAGCGCTCCTTCCACCGGCCGATAACCTTCTCAGTTGAAGTCAGCAGGGTCCCACCCTTGCTGTACACAGCTTGGATGGTTCCTCGCTTCCCCCTCCTGAGGTGCCGGATGGTTTTCCAGAAGCACCTTGGTGCCGACCGAAAGTCCTTCTCCATTAGCCGATGTGATCAAGAATATAACAACATTAACGGGGTCAAGCTGGAGCTGCCGAAGTATGCTACCAGCAACACAGAAACATTAACAACCGGAAATGACGCGCTTACCGTAAACACGCCTCATTCACATTCACAAAAGAGCACCTGTTCAATGAAACACTGATACCGCTATTAGTACTCGGAGACGTGTTATTCTTAAAAAATGCACGCATAAAGTTGCATTCAAATGTATTAAATATATGGCTTTCAAGGAAATACATACAAAAATATTTGGCTTTTATGGCTCTCCCAGCCAAAAAGGTTCCCGACCCCTGGTCTATATTGTCACTCAAATTCAGTCAAGTTGAAGCATGTCTATGAATGGTCCTGAAAAGAGTGCCATACCAACAGTCTTCCACGATATGTTAAATATTACAGTAATCGGAGAATTCAGAATTCTCCCAGAATAGGAAATATTTTGCAATAATATTATATGCTTAATTTACCCGTTTAAATTTAAAAACAACAACAATAACAACAGACATAAGATTTTATGGAAAGGCTTTTGTGAAAAGAAAGGTTTTTAGTTCCTTCTTAAAAGGAGTCGGTGGGGGAGGAGTTCCTTGAGGTACGGAGGAGCATATTGTTTTGTATGATTCTGTTTAAAAGGAATGTAGGGCTTAAAAAGCAGAGGTCCAAAGATAGAGCCTTGAGGAACTCCATGTCATGCTAGATCGCTCAGATATGTAGCTGCCAATGGAAAAAAAGTATTCCTTGTCATGTATCTAGGACAGGACAGCCCACTTTTAAGTCTGTCAAGCAGTATTGCATAATCGACAGTGTTGAACACTGAGATCAAGAAGCAGTAGAGTTGAAATTTTAGATTACACACTAAACAAATAATTGTTAGATTAATCACTAAAGAAAATAATTGTTAGGTGCGGTCCGACAAAGAGGTGGGTGGAGGCGTTGATGTGAAAGTGTAACAGCAAGGTTAGAGGTAGCAAGGCTGCTGTAAACAGACCGAAAGCAAAAAGTCAAGAAAACGTATGTGATGGCGGATGTTACTGTTACAATATGGGCTAATCAGCGCTCAGTTAAAAAACAGATTAAGAGATATTACGAACTAAACATCCAGACCCAACAAGTTTAAAACTAAAGACGCTTCAAAAGGGTATTAAACTAAAGCCATCAAGCAACACCAATAAACACAGGACTTTCACCCAGGAGAACAGAGTTCATGTCACGTGTCAAAAGTGATTACTCTACAAATTTAATCAATACTAACGTCCAAATCAAGTACTCAAGATCTAACGCCCATCCCTAGTATTGATACACTAGTATCAGCTGTGCTTTCCCGCTCTCTCTGTCTTCTCTCCACACATAGCTGCAGTGCCCACACAGCTCCGCATCCTCTCACTCTTGCGCTTTCTTCTCGCCGACACAGTTCTGCTGGTGTTCCTTACATAGAAACTTTAGTTACAAAAAAATGGGTTTCTCTCTACGAATAGTATTTACTGCGAATTGATAAAAAAATTTAATTGTGTGAACAACCTCAAGAAGAAAATTGTTTTCATTAATGAAAAAAAGTTTGAATTATTGTTAGTCTAATGCTTACTACACTCATTCTGCTATTCTCTGCTACTATCGGAGTAAAGCAAAGTAGTCGTTTTCATATTATAGCTTTATTTAAAAAAATAAAATAAAAATGGTATACCCTAAATATTGTATCAAAAATACTATTGAAAATCAATATTTTTCAAGGTATTGCATCAAAGTTAGAAATTCTGTTTGGTGATAACACTATTTAGTTTCAATGAAAAGCCCATGACTATGAACCGCTGCTTATAAAATTAATCTGTCGTTACCTACTGAACTGTACTAAACACATTATCTGGAAAATGCATAATCTAAGGCAGGGGTCGGGAACCTTTTTGGCTGGGAGAGCCATAAAAGCCAAATATTTTTAAATGTATTTCTTACCATTGTCTGTGCGCTGGTTTTGGTAATGAAATCAATGCATGGCACAACCACGGGAAAAGACATATTTGAGGAAGTATCTAAATGTGTGCGAAATTAAACTGCCCCGGGACAAACTAACGGGACTGACGACAGATGGAGCGCCTTAGATGCGCGGTGAAAAGAGCAGATTAGTTGGATGCGGGAGAAGATGCAGCTGACAGTGTATCGCTGCATCATACACCAGGAAGTGCTGTGTTGTAAAGCTCTAGAAATGGAACATGTAATAAGCACCGGACATGTATGATGCAGTGAGAGCTTTCCAAGCCAAGCTGGCTGTGGAGAGACTCTGATGCAGCAAGGAAACTTTGGTCACTGCGCGTTTCCAAACACTGACAAACCATCTCCACCGCTGTGTTCCCAACTGCGCATTTACCGACTTTGCAGCTCAGAAATTAAAAATGAACTGCTCAGCAATCCGTTTGCAGTTATTGTGGAAACAGCACATGTGAACTTCCAAATGGAGCTGATTGACCTCCAGTGTAATGACACACTCAAGGCAAAGTATGACTCTGTAGGCGCTGCACAGTTTCCAACCTTCATGCCGCTCAGATGCTTTGCATGTTTAGAAGCAGGTTAGAAGCAGCTTTTTTCTGTGATGAAGATGAACAAAAACCCACACAGGAGTCTCACTGATGCACTGAGGGTTTCCACAGAACCCCAAACATTAAACTGGCAGCTAGGAAAAGATTCCGAACATCTGGCTCTGACATATGTGCATAGAATGTAGCCTACCTAAATATGTTCCATATCTTTTTGCACTTTATCCAATATGTCTATCCTGTTCAATAAATGTGGACCGTATTTGGCCCTCGACGTAGTCCCAGTTTTTCATTTTGGCGCTCTCTGTGATTGAGTTTGACACCCCTGGTCTACTGCTTGCTTTGCGCAGTTTCTCCTCAGCTGTTTCGCGAAGGGCAGGGCTCCGCCCCCTACACAAACACACACACACACAGACGGGCACACACAGTTACAGTCAGAGACAGAGCGGAGGAAAGGAGCGGGGAGAACTAAAGAAAAATCCGCTGCTAAATGTTTTACTTTAAAATTACACAGTATAATTATTTATTTCTTGTCAGCTCAAAATTGTCTGCGAGCCACATCACGTCATCGAAAGAGCCATAGGTTCCCGACCCCTGATCTAAGGTATACAAACTAATATTACACAAGCACTGTTTTTTAATGTTGACTCAATGATCAGTGCAGTTTTACAAACTGGGATTGGCATAATCCTAATGCATTGGCTAAGAACAATTTGACAAAGTAAGATGTATTCATTCCTGCCACATCAAGGTGCAGGGCAGAGCTAAAGATAGAGAGGCTACTTGACTGAGAAGCAGAAATGGCTTCATATAACGAGCAGTGGGTTAAAGGAGCTCAACAAATACATTAATGTAATGCAGCCCTTTGAGTAAAAATGCTGAAGAATAATTGAAAAAGTAAAAATTTGAAGTGCTTTAGCCTACAGCTTAGTTTGGTATGTTTTGTTAAATAAGGCTTCACAATCATAAAGTTAGAGGACACAGAATGGTCAAAATCAAAGCAGCAGAGGTATAAAACAAACCATCTTCTAGTCTCTAGTATTATATGGCTCAAGTTCCAAAAATGCTGGATCCTACACTTCCCATGATGGGTTAACACCGATGTCCTTCTCCACATAAGGGGGGGTGTAGTCTTTAAGTTCAAACTGACATAACCATGAAGACATCAACAGTTATCCGTTAAGTTCATACAAGAAAACAGCTATAGATGCAAAAATCCTATAAAAATACAATATTGTTTACATTGCAACAATGCCTATAACACCCTAACGCTGACATGTTAAGGCACAGCTACTGTAGCACGGTATGAACAGTGCAGGAAGGTCTCTGTATGTGTGAGGCGATATAAGACTATTTGTTTAACCCAAAGAAGCACTTAACACTCATTGCAGTGTGGATATACAACAAGTCAGCATTCACCCACCTTACACACATTCATATGAGCTGAACGCTTTGAACGACAATGGAACAGTCAACCGTAGCAGGGGTCTGCTCCCCTTACAACTGACCTTTACAGATGCCCTCTCCTCCCCCATCATAACAACGACCCTATCTATTCAGGAAAAGGACGTTAACAGGCTATTTAAGACAGAACACCCGTAAAGCAGCTGGTTCAGACTCTGTCTCACCATCCACGCTGAAGAACTGTGTTGAACAGGTGTCTCCAGTGTTTACAGACAGTTTCAAAACCTCACTGATATGCCACATACCAGCCTGCTCCAAAACATCCACCATTCTCCCCGTCCCTATAAAAACTAAGATTACAGTGTTTTGAGCACCTTGTCCTGTCCTGTCCTGTCAACATGGCCCTCTACTTCATGCTCCAACACCTGGACTCAGCAGGAACCTCTGCCAGGACCCTGTTTGTGGACTTCTGCTCCGCCTATAATACCATCATCCCAGCTGCAGGTGAATGACAGACTTCCTGTCTGACAGGAAGCAACATGTGAAGCTGGGGAAACACGTCTCAGACTCCCGGACCATCAGCACTGGTTCCCCTCAAGGCTGCGTTCTATCCCATTTGCTCTTCTCCCTGTACACCAACAGCTGCACCTCCAGTCACCAGTCCGTCAAGCTCCTGAAGTTTGCGGACAACACCACCCTCATTCGACTCAGCTCTGGTGGGAATGAGTCCACCTACAGGTGGGAGATTGACTATCTGGTGACTTGGTGTAGTGAGAACAACTTAGAGCTCAATGCTGTGGAAACAGTGGAGATGATAGTGGATTTTTGTAAGAACGCAGCCCCACCCGTCCCCATCACCCTGTGTGACACCTCAGTCGACACTGTGGAGTCCTTCCTGTGCACCATCATCCCCCAGGACCTCAAGTGGGAGCAGAACATCAGCTCCCTCATCAAAAAAACACAGCAGAGGATGTTCTTTCTGCGGCAGATGAATAAGTTTAACCTGCCGAAGACAATGATGGTGAACTTCTACACTGTCATCGTCGAGTTAGTCTTCACTCCCTCTATCAACATCTGGTACGCTGCAGCTAAAGCCACGGACAAGGGCAGGCTGCAGAGTATCATTCACTCCGCAGACAAGGTGATTGGCTGCAATCTGCCGTCCCACAAGGACCTGTACGCCCCCAGGACCCTGAGGCGGCAGGAAAGATTGTGCCCCCCCACCCTGGACACAAACTGTTTGAGTCTCTCACCTCTAGCAGGAGGCTGTGATCCATCAGGACCAAAACCTCACGCCACAGACAGTTTCTTCCCATCTGGCCTCATCAACAAGGCCCTGGACCTCCACTGACACAGTCATCTCCTCCCATAGACACTCCATGTTACATTAACGCACATCTTTGTGACCTCTCTCATACTCCGTACTGTGCACATTCCTCTGATTATTTTGCACATTTCTGCACAATACTACCACTTTTAAATCAGATAAACTGTACATATTTTCTTTTTTGTATATTTATGTTTCTATTTATTTTTCTATTTATACTTATTTTATATTTCAATTTCTCTTATTGTTTTTATGTATGCACCAATATACCCCAAAGCAAATTCCTATGTGAAAACCTACTAACCTACCTACTAACCTACTACCTAATTCTGATTCTGATACAGAGGCTGCCATACCACTGGTGCCACCGGCTCATTGGGAGGGATACAAATCCACACTCACACACCTTCTTTACACCCCTAATAAATACACTACTGACTAGGGCTGTCACGAGAAACGATACCAAGTTAATGCCAAAATTCTGATAACGTTACGGTACTTGTCTTTCTACAGTACCGTAGGCACCATAATTACCGTAGATACAGGGGGGCTCCCTAACTCTTTTCATTACAGCCGTTTGCTTTCTCTCTCTTCCAAACACTCTTTCGCGAGAAACTTATTCAAGTTTACAGTTGTTTGAAGGAGGTGTGTTCAAAGCAATATTAAATAGATATTAGAGAGGGAATTATGACCTGTTAAACTGCAACTGAAAACTGATTGATCCTCAGGAAGGTTAAAACACTGATCACATTACAAGACCAGAACATTGAAACTAAATATGTAGCCTACTATCGAAAACTTGTGAGGCATGTGGAAGACCACCGATCTTATTTCGGCACAGTTTACAATAAGATCTAACTCTTCATTTGAATTAAACTGTTACTTTTCTATTTCAGTGTCTTCTTTTTTCTTACATGACACACAGTAGCACTTACATTACTCTTACAACTGCTGCTAAACGTATTGCTGATTCAACTCTAACTAGGCCTAATATTACTACCATGGAAAAATGGGAAAAAATGCATTTCTGATGTATAAAAGAAGCTCATTTCTACTCTGTAATATTTTTACAAATGTGTTAATCATAAATATGACAAAGCATGACCTAATGGGTAATTAACACTGCAAAAGAAAAGGGTTTCTTCCCTTCACTTCCATAATATGTCTGACCACCTGTTGGATTCCCTCAGTTTATTCAGTTCAACTATCACATGAAACTATCTGTCTTGTTGTCATTAAGATAGAAGTAAGATAATACTTTTCTTTAATGCCTTATATTTGATTTAATGTGTTGGTTCACTCCTGATATGTTCTTTAATAATTGTTCTTTCTGGACTGGACTGAGGCAGATTCATTGGCTGAACCTTGTGGGTAAATGCCATTGGTTGTTGACTATTCTCAGTGTGATTATATAGGATTCTGATAATTAGTTTATGAAAAAGTGCAATACAAGTTAATATTGGAAAGTTTAGCCCGGACCTCTGTTGGGCATTCTAGCATGTGATTTACATTAGAAGTACAAAGAAAGATTACCCAAATGATAGCCTACTTAATGATTAACACCCAGGGAAAAATGTCAACTTTCTAAAGCAAAAATAAAAGCACTTGCTTCAAATATTAACACATCCACAACCAATGATTTCATTTAAAGCAAGCATACTAGGTCCTCCACAGCTTCTTAATGCAACTTAATAATAGTTAACATGAGCGAACTAAAGACCCAATGTTGTGTGTGTGTGAGTGTGAGTGTGAGTGTGTGTGTGTTATAATGAGGCAATTGGGTTGATGTATGGTCACTAGACACGTAAACAATATTTGTGCTACTCTGTAGTTTCTAATAAAGGACAATTAATAATAATAATAATAATAATAATAATAATAATTCATATGTTCCACATTTGAAAACCATTTCCTTGCATCAGAATCTATGTCCCCACAGGTCTTTTTCATGATAGTGGAGAAGCTATTGATGTCCCCCTCTCACCTCCATCCCCATACGTCTCCACGCCATATCCGTCCTGCAGTCCGTTACTCCAGGTGCCTTCGTACCTGGCCGGTGTGTTCAGGCTCTGCCGGACTCCATACCGGCCCTTGAACCCGTGAGTCCACTCTCCCCGGTAAACCCACCTCCCCTTGGTTTCTACGCCGAGTCCGTGGCGTTTCCCTTGCGCCCAGTAGCCCTGGTACAGGTTCCCGCTGGGCCAGGTGTAGACGCCGACCACCTCGAAACCGTTGGACCACGAGCCCGAGTACTCACCCTGGCCCTTGGGTCCGGTGCACACACCCTGGCCGTGGGCTTTGCCGTCCTCCCAGCCTCCGCAGTAGGTGCCACCATCGTCAAAATCGAACCGACCGCCCGTCATTCAGAAACGGAGGGTACTACTCGGTGGCTTATTAGGAAGTCCAGAGTGTGCGAGTTGTTTTCAGATGCGCGGTAACCGTAATGATGACAGGGAAGCTCCGGTGAGAATACGAGCTCTCAGCCGAGGTGTGAGGGAACGGGGAGTGATGGCGGCTGGGCGCATCAGCAGTGCAGAGTCGGTTACTGAAAGCGGGACGTGGGAGGGTGAGAGGCGGCCGCCACGGCTGCCAGAGTCGCTCCACTGCTGAGTGCTGGAAGACTCTCCCACCCTGAAGTGAAGACTGCTAAGATACCCGTGGTGAAACAAGATGGCTTTCCTGTCTGAGTTTTCATAATAAAAGCTCAACTCACGTTTTCCATTAGGCCTATTACAGGGCTCAGGAGGGAACACAACTAGGATAAAGGGCTAGGGATCAAGTTTTCTATCAAAGCATGTCACCACAATTGTGACATTGTGATAAACACATTAAAGTAGTTTGATGAGAGGTCTTCTATTTTGACACAGAGCCCCTCTACAGACAGCGTGAACTTGGAGATTTTGGAGCCCCTGATGGCAGTTACATACTTTGCCTGGCTGGCAGCCTTGTTTCTCTGTCATTGTGTGATAAATCATTCTCTGTGTTTCTTATGTATTTACTTGAATTATTGAATTGCAAAGCACGTTTTCTTACTGTGGAATACTTTTATCTGCCCATGGGTAAAAATGTCAGTCTCATCCCATTCCAGCGATTACAACACTTATCATTTACGTTCAATTCAATTGTAGGGCTTTACATAGGAGCTGCCCCTTAAAGGGTTACTGGGGTTTGATTCATGGGAAGTATGGTCTTTTCAAAGTTTTTGTTTTTAATCTCTTGGTAACTTTTTTGGGACTTAAATATGGCAATAGCTGTCTGCAACCAATTGTATTGGGTATGAATGACATGCACCTTGGTTTCCCCTATTCAAAGTTGTTAACATGGCTGATTCTACATTTAGAAACATTTCAAAAATTTCAAAAATGTCCGATTAGCAGTAGGTGTATATATATAAAAAATATTTTACCCAAAATAATTAAGAAATAGGATTTTATTTTGAAATTAGAAACAGCACTCAACTTGCACTTTTCCGTTTAACTGTGACCAGCTTTGTGGGCTGTGTGAGTCTGCAGGCCTGTCACACATGTACACAAGAGGGTGATCAACAGTTTCCATGTAAGATCTGTTACATCAATTAGCCTACAAAAGCGTAGACATATCAGGGAGTTGATCCTAACTATTTGTAGATTTGACTATTTTAAGGCCACTATATTAAACACATATAATTACACGTTAAATTGCAAAAGGTGGACAAGATCATTGAAACCATAAATAATAAACATCTGTAATCTAAAGTGAACAAATTATTTATCCATTCTACTTGATGTAATATAATATAAATAATGATAATTATTATTATTACTGTTGCCTATCATAATTTGGAGTTAGTGTGAATATTTATTACGGATATTAAATTCTGTTTTCATTCTTTGTTGGACTTTTAATACATTTACAATGCAATCTTGTATTTAGTTTTTTCAACAAATTAGTTAATTAAATTGCAAAAATTAACATTTCCCCTGTAATTCCAATAAATTCACAAAACTGTATGTCGTTACTCCTGTATTAATAATAACTGTATCTGATACTGTGGTTGCTGTGCTAACAATCTTGAATGCAGGAATTGAAAAATTAGAACATCCGAGGAAGCTGTACTGCTTTTATTCCCTTGTCCTGGTAAATGACATTCAAATTTAAAGCCTCTGGACAGTAAATTGTACATATTCATGACTTCTAAACTCAAACAACCATGAAGACAGCAACAGTCCACCTCATTTCAGCTGTTCTGGTTACAAGGACATCTCAAAGAAGGAGTGTCATCTTAATGCTTTGTCAAACACTGCCATCTTCTGGAAAATGTAGTTTTTACAGCTCAACCAGTTGCTGAGTTTTTCATGTTTTCAGGTGACGTAGATTTTTAGGGTTCAACCCCCGAGGGGTAGTTTGTGTCGGTTTATTAATATTCGTTATCTTCCACCAGTTTGCTGTGAGCTAGAATGTGCTAGAAAGTGAAACTTGGACCAATAACTGGAAATCATGAGCAAATGCTTCCCAAAAAAATGACCCCGAATAGGACACATGGTGGCGCCGTAATTAACACCCAAAGACGCCATTTTGGAAAAGCCAAGCCATCACACTGTAGGTCCGATTGACTTGAAATTCGGCACACATATCCAGCTCAATGTGCTCTACAAAATAGTCTCTTGCACCATAGAAGTCCACCATTTAATGGATTTTGTAATTTGTGCCATAAACTATATATGAATAGACTTTTTAAAAAGTTTGACTCAATGAACACCAAATTTGGTATACAGTATTGCGGGACAGAAATAAAAAAATATTTAGTAAATGAGCAAGATGGGTCAAAAAACTTGGCCGCTTTTAATAAAAGAAACTTTGCAATGACGGTACTTAGCAGGAAATTGGTCATAATTAATTAACGATTAGCCAAGTCATCATACATTTCGGAAGATATCTTCAGTACATTTTGGGGGATAGGCCTACCAACGCATGTGTCATAATGATTGATGAATGTGGGCATGGCCATTATATGCTATATTATACCTATGCTCAAATTGCTATCAGCTGGACACAGCTAGAAACAGTAAACTTGGAACCAACTGTGCAAAAGCACAAACAACAGTCAGAGGATTCCTTGCAGTGAGTCGCGGTTGCATGCAGGTGTCCCTCTAGTTCCCTAGGGAGTATCACCACACTTGTCTTCTTTGGCAACTCCGACATGTATGTGTTTTATCGTAGCTTTTTCTGAACTCTTTAAAAGGCTGTATACTCACAAGGAGGACGACATGCTTGCAAGCATTTAAAGATATGTAGGAGGATTGATATACGAATACGAACTGTAAAATATTGTGTTTTGTGCATTTGTTGCCTCACTTTTCACAGACATTAACAGTTTATATTTTTTAAAGATTTAAAGATTTAAATTGCCACAATATTTTAGTCTGCTTATATCTGCTTGAGAGATTTTTTAATCTATCTATCCTGGTAAACTGTGCACAGCCAGAAACTGGGTCCTGGAGGCAATACCTCTCCCTGGGCGAGGGTAACTGACCGCAGGGAGGAGAAGAGGCTGCGAGTTGGGAGGAGAGAGCTGATCTTCTCAATACGGCATCCCGAGGGGATAATACCATTTAAAAAGGTGAGTGTCTGATACATTAGTTGAGGGTAACTAGAGTTATTGAAGATGTCTGATACACATAATATCTCACTGATAATCAGTCAATACAGTACTGAATGCTGTAAATCCTGCTGTAAATCATGTTGTGATGTCTGATACACGTTCTAATAAATAAATAAGAAAGCGATGTTAGGAAGATATTAGGTCTATTATAAATGTTAAGATAAAATAATATCATTATAATGATAAGAAATTATAAGAAGAACTAATATTAGGAAGAATAATAGAATAAAACTTACACTTGAGTAAAGCGATTTAACATTTTAGTTAACATCTATTTGTTTGTGCTGCTGATTTTACTGCTGTTCTGAGTAATAGTGGGGTTTCGCAGATTGAAAATACAATTATATCACTGCAGCTTTTGACACCATCCACCATCTCCCGTCTCGAAACCTCCCTAAACATCACCGGTACTGCTCTCTCCTGGTTGAAATCGGCAACAGTTCATCAACATCAACAACTGCACCTGCTCCCCTGTCCCAAGGCGTCCCCCAGGGTTTGGTGCTTGGTACCTTGGGAACACGTTACCCAAGGGCACTAGGGACTACCTAGGTGAAAGCCCAGACCCTCCTGGGCAGAACTACGAACTGGGTACAAGCAGAAGACTTAATTCTCCTCTGCCATATGAAGGACAACGATCCAGAGTTGAACCAACAACAGAAAGCCTGTATCTAGAACCGCCTCCCCTTGCCTCGCCACCTGTGTTTGCCAGAACCAGACAACACGCTGACAGAGATTTACTCGTTACCAGTCCCTCTGGAAAAGGGTGCAGAGCTCCCAAAGGACCATCCTCAGCCTGGGCAAGAGACAGTTGTATTTTGATGCGCATTTTGAGCCACGTCCAAAAACACTGTATTGAACTGAAAAGAGGATGATTGTAACCCATCCTCACATACACCCACCATGCAGAGAATGTGACGAATAATGCCTCAGAATAAGCGATCAAAAGAAAAGATAAGATGGTAGAGCATTTGCAGATGGCACAGCTCCAAGCCTTTGAGCAGGAGGTTCAAAGGGGCAGAGGCCATAGAGCAGCGGTCTCCAACCTTTTTTATGCCACGGACTGGTTTCATGTAAGACAATATGTTTGCGGAACGGGGGGGGAACAAATATAAAGTGCATAAAAAAACTCACCATTACGCTGAATTAGTGGGAGCCCTGAGCTTGTGTCTCTGCAACGAGGTGGTCCAATATAGGGGTATAAATTATTCACCAATGGTAAAAGGTTTCTTCGCCTTAGAGATACAGTTAGTCACTAAGTATGACGCTCTCAGTGCACTCGCATGTGTTGATGTGGTGGCCATCAGTAATTGTTTATGTCCTTCTTGTTCATGTTGTTTTCTTTCAAAAAACTCCAAGGGTTTGTCTTTTAATGCCAGGTGCCGGCGAAGCCGTTATGAAGGCTTCGTTGCCTCGTTTGTGAGCCTGTATATTATACAGAGCAGCGCATGAGAATCACCTGTAGCGATAAACACGTATTCTAAGTAGGACTCCTGATATTGTCTTTAATTTTTTTAAGTAAAGTATCAGGTGACAGACGAGCATCTTGACACGTGTCAAAAGACACAGACGCACAGACAGATGTATCCGGTGATATTTCAAAATAAAACCTTTCAAAATAAAATATTTTTTTCTTTTTAAATGACCCACGGACCGGTGGTTAGGGACCACTGCCGTAGAGGACAACATTTATGTTTTTGGTGTGGTAACACTTGGTTAAGGAATGTTTAGAACCAGGATCGGAGGAGGAAGATGAGTGTTGGTGATATGGTCCAGAAGAAGACGTGACTGTGTCAATAATAATAATAATAATAATAATAATAATAATAAATGGAATTTATATAGCGCTTTTCAATACCTTAAAGCCGCTTTACAATAGTAGGGGAAGTGGGGGGAGGGGTTAGGACGAGGGAAGAAATGGAAGAAATGGAAGAAAGGGAAGAAAGGGAAGAAAGGGAAAGGGAAAGAGAAAGGAAAGGAAAGGAAAAGGAAAAGGAAAAGGAAAAGGAAAAGGAAAAGGAAAAGGAAAAGGAAAAGAAATAATAATAATAATAATAATAATAATAATAATAATAATAATACGGTTAACAGGGGGCTAGCAAATGATAGTTGAGAAGAGGTGCGTCTTGAGGCGTGACTGAAATATGGAGAGGGACTGAGAGTCACGGATGTCTTGGGGGAGGGAGTTCCAGAGCCTGGGTGCTGCCCTGGAGAAGGCTCTGTCTCCAAAGCTGCGCAGCTTGGATTTGGGGGTGGAAAGGAGACCAGCTGAGGTGGATCTGAGGGACCGCAGGGGTTGGTAGAGGGAGATGAGGTCAGTGAGATAGGAGGGGGCCTGCAGGTCGCATATTGTAAGGAGGTTTGGGTCACCAGGGCTTATGACAACCAGAGGAGATAGGAAGGGCACCTGGAGATGGGTGAACACACACAGTTAAAGAACTGAATTGGCTTGTGAAATAGTAAATAATGTTTTTTCACCCCAACATTTACCCATTGTTAAATTACAAGTAGCAGGAAGAGTAATAGAGTAAATGGAAATCTAAACCTAAAATTAGTGGACACACAGTAGACACTGTAGGACCAGGGGGGAAACACATGAAGGAAAGATTCACTTAACCTCTGTCTGTCTTGTTTGGGAGACAGGTAGACAGTGTTTTAGTACCGATCCTCTCCAAGATATATATATTAACTATTTATGGGACTTAAAATGTGATGGCATGCACATGTGTCACATGATGTGCTTTAATTAATAAGCAAGGAAAAAGTGAAAACTAGAAAATTTGCAAAGTACTAAATTACATTTCTCCCTCTGCAAATGCAGATTTTGAAATTACAACCTATACATGCACATACTTTTTTATTTAATTATGCCTATCCATTTCTCATGTTGTATCATTAGTAAATCAAATCAACTGTGTTGACCATTTTTAGTGACACGGAGTAGTAATACCTTGCTTTAGCTGTGACACTAGATGGTGACAACAAGCCATCTGGATTTAAACAGGACGTGAGAGAATAAGAGAGACAGGGAAGTGGATGTTGAAGGCTGGAAATGTATTTTATTTATTTATTTAAACCTGACTAATATACATTATTAGTTTTGTAAAAAAAGATTACACTTTCCTATTATAACATGGCTGCTATAAATGATGTTATTATAATTCTGTATGGATTCAAATCTTTTTTTAAATGTATTTGATGAGGTTGAATAACACACACACACACACACACACACACACACACACACACACACACACACACACACACACACACACACACACACACGCAGTGTCATTGTTTGTTCTCTCTTATACACCACCACTCCACCTTATCTCCCCCACACAGATATCAGGTATAACAGAGACAAGCTTTTTAATTAAGAGAAGGCGTTGTACTGACATCACCACGCCGCTTCACTGTTTGTCCCCAGCACTTATTTGTCAGGAACAAGAGCCTCAATACAGATTAACCTGCAATATCAGACATGAGCTCATCAGTGTGTGCGTGTGCGTGTGTATCTCAATGTCTGCATTTGCATGTTTGTCTATGTTTCTTACATATAGTAAATTGGAGAACAAAGACTTAACAACATTTCTAATGTTATAGAGGCTACTGAGACAGGTAGGATGTAGAATCAATTATAATACTGTAGCAACATTAGCCTGAGCTATCTTAGCTGTGCCATTTGACTAAATGTGTTAATGTTCTTTACATTTACGATTGCTTGAGCCACACAAACAGCACTCTTTTAATATGTTGGCTGCAAGTTTAATTGTGAAACATTGCTGTAATTGGTCAAAACTGTTTTCACTGCAGTAGGAAGGAAATAGGCTCTAGTTACAGTTGTATGTTAGTGCTGTATGTTAGCACTGTATGTTAGCGCTGTGTTGGGTGTGATTGAGTATTTTGTTTTTAATACAGGAAGCAGTGTAGAGTTCTATTACGCAAACGTCAATTAATGTCATTCATAGACGGGGGTGGTTGAATGTTCTGCTGCTTAACATTGAGCTTTGACAAGTACAATACTAATAAATCTAAACAAATCTCTTCTGGTTTAAATTGAGAACCTCTGCACTGAACAAAAAAGTTTGTTTTTTATTACAATGTTCCTCAAAGTTTCAGCTAAATCAAAAGCATATTAGTGAATGTTTCTCGTGAACTACAATTATGTGAATCTATTCATAATGATGTATTGAGATTACATGAAAAATGGAGCAGTCATTTTGATTTTCAAAAACAATTTATTTCCCATTTCTTTTAATTGCAATGAAAAATTTGCAAAAAGGTTTTATGGACACATAAAAGCCAGGAGGGGTCATTTCTATACCAATATTATTTTTCTTCTATTTAATATTTTATCTCTTTTAGCTTCCTCCTATGACGTCTACCTGTATGAAATGAATGGTGATTGTTGATTGATTGGAATCAGACAGCCCCTTGAGTAATAATAGATACCAGCATAGCTACAATAACAACTGTTACTGTATAATGATGAATAAAATAAAAAAGAAACTTTCTATATACTACAGCAAGAAGGCACCTTGGATGGCAGCATCTGTGTTGCGCGCTTTAGTACTGTTTTTGTTTATTTTTTCACTTTTCTGCTCTCTGGTTATAATCACTAGACAGGAACTTTAAAACTATCAACAATTAACTTGTCAACCTCAGGAGGGTCCCCTCACAAATGCCCCCATAACCATTCTGAACAGCACTGTGTCTGCTGTGGAACCTTCAGGTTTCTGCGATCCACCATTTCCCAGGACCTGCAGTGGACTTAACGTAGACACCATAAGTAAAATGGCCAATTAGAGGATGTACTTCCTGCACCAGTTCTATACTGCCATAATCCAGGCTGTTCTCTGCAAGTCCATCACTGTGTGGTTTGAATCAGCCACCAATCAAAGCAGGAACACACTACAAGAGACAGTCAGAACTGCATAAAAAAATCATTGTCACCAACCTGCCCTCCATCCAGGACTAATACTAATATATAATTTGCATTTTCTGTTCTATCTTCAGGTAGAACATTTCATTGTTCTCATGGATAGTGAAGAAGTTACATGAGAAAGAAACTATAGACTGGGTAAGAAAACTGGTAAATTGCATTATATTAAAATAAAGCATGTAACTCCTTCACTATCCATTTTCATTGCAACCACTGCAAAAATGACATACAGACATTTAAGCATTTTTTTATTTGAAGGGATGGTCAATAAACATTTAGCACATTTGTGGTAAAAATTATCTTCTGCGATACACAGTTGCTCAAATATTCAAGGTGTGAGTAAGAGCTAATGGCAGAGTAACATTTTTAAAACCTGTTGCAACCTTGACCTGAAAGTACAAGAGCTGTGCACCACTCAGTTCATATACTGTTAAAGGCCGGGGTATACTTGATCAGAAATAGTTCTAAGAAACCACATTGTTCTGGTGAAGGTAAGACGAGAGTTGATTAAAGACTGTACGCTCAAGTGTTTTCGAAAGAAAATAAAGAAGAGAAACAGGTCTGTAGTTGTTCACTTCAGAGGGGTCGAGTAACGGATTATTTAAGAGAGGGTTCACTCTTGCCTCCTTAAGATTGTTAGGAAAGCAACCAGTTAAGGAAGTTTTGATGAGATGGGTAAGAAAAGGAAGGAGGTTCAGGAGCAATAGACTGGAGAAGGTGAGAGGGGATACGGTCCAGAGGGCAGTTGGTAGGACGGGCAGAGGTAACGAGAGATATAACTTAATTTGAAGAGAGGGGGGAGAAAGAAGTAAGAGTGGGGGGAAGTGATGTGGATGGTGAACAGTTGATGTTAGTCGGTAAATCGGAAAATGAAGAGCGTAGGTCATCTATCTTTTTCACAAAGTAGTTGACGAAGTGGGACGGTAGGAGGGAAGAAGGAGGTGGATGACTGGGAGGATCGAGGAGGGTGGAGAAGATAGAGAAGAGGTTTTTGGTGTTGGAGAAAAAGGATTGAATCTTTTGCTGGAAGAAAGTGCTTTTTGCTTCTGAAATAGAAGAAGAGAAAGAGAGAGAAGAGTTTGAGAAGCAAGGAGGTCGTCAGGGTGTTTTGATTTCAGTCAATTTCTTTCAGCTTCCCGTAGGATGGTTCTGTTAGCATGCACAGAGTCATTCAACCAGGGAGCTGGAGGGGACTGTCGAACTTTCTGTAACGTGAGAGGACGTAAAGAGGAGAGTGTCTGTGGTAGAGTTAGCAAGCATGAGTGAGAAGGAGTCAGGAGAAGGAAGGGCTGAGAGGACAGTTGAGGCAAGAGAGGAGGGAGAGAGGGAGCGAAGGTTACGGCGGAGAGGTACAGTTTTCGGGAAGGTAAGTTTGTTAGATTGGGAGAGGGCGAGAGAGTAAGGATATGAAAAAGTGATCAGAGATGTGAATTGGGGTTACAGAGAGGTTTGAGGTAGAGCAGTTTCTGCTGAATATGAGGTTGAGGTGGTTGCCAGCTTTGTGAGTAGGAGGGGACGGACACAGGGAGAGAGCAAAAGAAGATACGAGAGATATTAAGTCTGTTGACTTCTCTGAGTGGATGTTGAAGTCACTGAGAACTACGAGCGGAGGGCCTTTTTCAGGGATGTTGGACAGGAGAACATCCAATTCCTCCAAAAACTCCCCCAAAGGACCTGGAGGACAGTAGAGAACAACAATATTTAATGTAACCGGCTTTGTTACAGTGACGGCATGAAATTCGAAAGAAGAGTGGGTGAAGGGTGCATTGGATAAAGAGAAAAATTCCATTGGATCCAAATGGATAAGGCGGAGGCAACGGAAAAGTTGTCGCATACCGGTATCTATGGAAGAAGATAGCCGAGCTACGGTTCCACATGGACCTAGACATAGTGCATCAGAAAGCACACAGGAAAGAGGGGGCATATTGGCAAAGAAACGATAAAGAGGACAGCTATGTGCAACAGAGAAAGATAGTCATTTTTGGGATCGAGAAGTGGTACAAAACACCCGATGACCGGATGGTCCCAGAAGTATCCGTGGTGGATGTGGTGCAGCCCATACATTAAGTGCTGGGCCATGCAGGCGGCCCACCAACACGGAAATGATTGGACAAGCAACAGTTCTGGGTTACCCAAAGCCGAATACATCGTGTTAAAGACTATGCTGTTTATGGACAATATAACACAAGTCGCAGAACACATGGTTGCAGGCTCAAACATTAAAAGCACCTGTCCCTGGGGATTGGTTTGCATAGGGGTAACAGGGAAAAAAGGTGAGAAATACCTTTTGGTGCTTGTGGACTCTATGTCAGGATGTGTAGTTGTGAGATCAGCCAGTAAGGCTAACGACAGTAGCATTGTTAGCATGTTGGACCACATTTGCAGTGCCCTGGGAGTACCCAAGGAGTTCCGAACACACAATGGTACACATTTTAAAATTTCACAACTGGAGTAATCCATGCAGGTAGTGAGAATATACTCCCTTCTATACACACCACAAGCAAAAGGAGGGGTGGCAAAAACCATTGGTCTGGGTTGGTATAAATGCTAGAAAGTGGAGCACTAATTACCTGGAGGTGAGAAAGGCCCTGAACGAAAAATGTCGAGCTGACAGGCCCTCCCCTTAAGAGGATCTGAGTCAACGCCCATTCACGTGTCAAGAAGTGGGGCGGGGCACAGAGGACAAGAAGCCAGCCCCAGGCCATGAGAAGAGCGACCTCGGGCATCTGGGAAAGCAGAGTCTTGAAGAAATTGGATTATGCTAAAAAAGGATTCCTCTCAGAAGAAAAGGAGATATTGGAGTGGAAAGCAGTTGGGAACAACTGTGTGGTATGTTCAAAAAGCTTAATGGTCCAATTGAAAGGTCATGAGAAACCTGTGAAAATCCTGGATGCCTACATCTGTGGACTATGCAAAATAACAACTCTGCCCAGGCTGATCATCATTACCTAGTGCGACCTACGAGAGAAGAAGCCTGAACCCGCCTTTGTGCATGCCAATGGGACGGAGAATACCTCCAACACTGCCACTGCCGCAATCCAAAGTTGGGACGGAAGACTGCTCCAAGTGGAACAAGCTAAAGGGTGTCAAGTAAGGCAAGTTCTGGATCCACTGAAGTCCCACAGCACACCAGACAGAAACAGTGGAAGGGTAAAAGCCCAGATGGCCATCATTGTGCCTCAGTGCTAGGAGAATGGCTGGCTGATTTTCTAGCTGAACTTTGGCCATAATTGGTGACATTCGTTGGATTTATCATCATGGCTGCAGTCGGCTGGCTAATACTTAAGGGCGGAGTCGAGGCCACCCTTTGTCCCAGCAGAGGGAGGAAACCTCCAAAACGAGAAGAAGACCAGAAACCCCTCCTCCGTAAAGGAGAGTGACAAACTCGCCTAAAAGACCACAGGCACGGAGCAACCTTAGCCAGTACACTTCCTGAATTCAACAAAACCAAGACAGCCACTTCATAACCGACCAGCCGCTTGAACCATGGCCAACAACACTACCGCCTTAACCAACCAAGAAACCCTCATCTACAAAGTGAGTACTGTGGAGTTGTTCAGCCTCCTCCTCATCTGGTTTGCCTATTTCTGCACTGGACAATGGTCCTTCAACCAACCACTAATAATACTGGCCTTACTGTAGGGGTGCGCCAGGGTCATCATTAATGGCGTAATGTTTGAGCAGCAAGACCTAGATGTCTCTATGTTCATTACCTACATTATGAGCTGATACAACATTGACAGCACTCGTCTAGGATGTTGTCAAGGAGCAGCCGTCCTGCTCAGGATGATCCTAGATACGGTCACAATATTCTAAGCACCCCTGAGATACAGTGCCCTCCAGAATTATTGGCACCCCTTCAGTAAAAAATGAGCAAAAACAGGCTGAACCTTTTTTTTGGTCATTTAGCGTTTTGGCCTTTCACTCAAAATATTCACAAAAATGTAACATTTTCACTAAAGTAAAATGATTGAAATAAAATATATTTTTTACTTTAAATAAATATTTTTTTATCTTACATTTTTAGGTTCACCTGTTTGATTAGGAACTCTTAAGTGGTCAACCATGACTTCCTGTTTCACTGGGGTATTAATATGAGGTGACACAGGCCACAATTTGCTTTGTCATTCATCACTATGGGAAAGACCCGAGAACACAGATGATCTGCGACGAAAAGTATTGGCACACCCAATAATTCTGGAGGGCACTGTACGTAAAATACGGCCTTCGAAGCAGCAATGATCATGGCCTTATTGGCATATTACATAACCTTAACATTGAAGCTACAGCAAAGAGGAGGAGGATGTTGTATCCTCAGAATAAGCGCTCTAGGGCTGAGGCTGGAGACATCCAAGTTTTTATGTCCTTAAGGCATGCTTGAAGTTTAGCCAATTGATTGGTTTCGTCTGGTTTAATTGATAGATATAATTGGGTATCATCCGCATAACGATGAAAGTTTATAGAGTGGTTCCTTATAATTTTGCCCAAAGGAAGCATATATAAGGTGAATAGAATCGGTCCAAGTACAGAACCCTGCGGAACTCCAAGACTGACTTTGGCTGTCATGGGAGGATTTATGGTTAACACATACAAATTGAGATCGCTCAGATAAATAGGACTTGAACCACCTTAATGCGGTTCCTTTTATGCCAACACAATGTTCCAGTCTCTGTAGTAGAATGTCATGATCAACAGTGTTGAAAGCAACACTGAGGTCTAACAAGACAAGAACAGAGACAAGTCCTTTGTCTGATGCCAATAGAAGGTTATTGATAACTTTCACCAGTGCCGTCTCTGTGCTATGATGAACTCTAAATCTAGATTGAATAACCTCAAATAAACTATTATTATGTAAACAATCACACAACTGTTTTGCGACTGCTTTATGAAGGATCATAGCGAGAAAGTGAAGGTTAGATATCAGCCTATAGTTGGCTAAAACCTCTGGATCAAGACTAGGATTTTTAAGAAGTGGTTTTATTACAGCTACTTTAAAGGATTTTGGTACGTAGCCAGATAATAGAGACAGGTTGATCATATTTAATAACAAGGTGTTAATTAAGGGTAAAACTTCTCTGTGAATAAATAGGAAACGGTCCATTTTTCTTGGAAAGCTCTACACTCTCTCCTTTTTTGACAAAGACCTTTTGGGTAATGAGGCTGCGAGTGTAATGTTGACAGAACCCGGCAGCTTCAGCATGAACAGTTTGCTTGCTTGGCAGTGTTGTGTGCGACCCCCAGTGGACACATTTGAAATACCAGTTACTTTTATTGAATAATTGCAGTTCATTTCTTTTCTGTAATTTTTACACTTTGCAGAATCATCATCGTATGTTTGACACCCCTGCTCTATGCTATCACCACTTACAGGGTGATTCTAACTGCAGGACAAAGAGGCTACCTCTGGGACGTCAAATCGGCTATGTGGTGTGCAAACTGTTATCGAGATAACTTCCTTAACCACTCGACAATGAGGATGCCATGGTAGAACACCATTACTACCTTTGGTGTCCATTCCAGTGTGCTACACCGTGGAAACACATTGTCCAGTGTTTGTGAAAATGTGGCAATACCAAGATGGAACTCGCATCTTCTCAGCACATCTGAGCAACAGAGCATTCATCTGCATCGCTATAGGCAGCAGGCTAGCCATCAAGAAGTGTTTCTACACAAACGAAGTGCCACAGCTGGTATTGGTACAAAAATGCAGGACAGATCCTGGAGATCATGCCAGTGACGGCTGCTACCCCAACTAGAGATCTGACACTCACCATCAGCATCAGAAGGAGGTCTAGATGATTGGCCACAGGAGAAGCAGCAGAGCCTCATGGCAGCGTTAGTGAACCTAAACATACAACTCCTGGAGGAAAAAGCTGTTGTCATCATACAACAGGGGCCTCGGGAAAGAGAAATGCCCTGTTTAAGGAATATGATGGTAATCAACAGCTAGGCAGAGAGCACGGTATTCTCACCCAGACTTCTACTCTGTTTATCGTTCACCCCGTCCCCACGAAACGACGATGTGCTTTCCCCCTCAGCATGGATAGTGGATGGATAGTTATATATGTGTAATATCTTATATGTATGTCTTATATATATATATATATATATATATACATATATACGTATATACATATACTTTATATGTACATACTCAGTGTTTCTCCTACCGTTGTTTCAGGAGCCCCGCGCCCCCCCTGAAATTCAAGGTGTTTTTTTGTCTCTGCGCATTCACATTCTCTCCTCCGCTGTGTTTTGCGAAGGTCGGGGCTTAACTCCCGACACACACATACACACACACACACACACACACACACACACACACACACACACATACACACACACACACACACCTACAGTCAGAGACATAGCGGAGGAAAGGAGAGGAGGGAACTAAATAGAATCCGCGCCGTGGATTCTGTATGTTAAAACTGCTTTTTCCTTATGCTTTGCAATGTGTAAAGAAGAAAGCAAAACTAGCAATCTGATTCAAATGCATCTCTAATGCTTCTTGGTTGCATTTACACATGGTTGTAAATATCAGGCATATCTTAAATGGCTAGGTGTAAATGGTCTTATTGTGCTCGGGTATTGTGAAGAACCTTTGTGAAGGTTCCACTGACCTATCATTAAAAGCCAATGTGATCTTTTACACGTTGTTGAGTGAACTGAAGTGCTGATCAGCAGATAGAAAGCAGGTGGCAAACGTGTTAATTCTGCTAGATTTGATGTTAGAAAGAATGAGTTTCTCACCTAGCCTTTTGATTTTGGTCTTTCTTATTTCCTCCCTATTTTGTGGTCCCTTCATGCTGTCTTCCATCATTCTTAACCATGTTTTCTACCTCTACCTGGTGCAGAGTGTTGGGCTGTGATAAAAGTAAGCATGCCACGTAGTAAACATAATGTAACAACCTTGGAATCTTTCATCAGATACTGGGAGACCACATTTCCTGAAAGTACCACAACAACAATAACAACAAAATAAAGGCCCAGTCCATTTAGAGAGATTCTGGGATATAATCACAAAAAAGTTGCTTTGTATCAGAAAGAAAGGAACCATTTTGTCCCAACAACATTCATCAGGGGACAACTGGCTGAAAGTAGTTCTTATTCTGCCAAAGATAAGTGAACTATGTCGTCTGTTGTGTTTGTATGATTGCATGATTATAACAATGATGGCTGTGATTCTTCCACCAGGGTTTTTATTTGATTGGCTTGTTCAGTTTGCTATGACAGACTGGAGCATAATCTAGGTCAGCAGTACTACCTTACATCACACATACTGCATTCACATAAACATACAGTGCACTTTAACTCCATTCTGTATGGATATAGACTTTACGAAACTAAAGAGTAGTAAGCCGGAGGAGAGAGAAATCAGGATAAGGGCCCTTGAGCGTTAAAGCATGCTCGGTATGGCTCTGCTCTGCTCAACTCGGCTCACTTTTGATACCAGGTGCTTTCTCTATTTTGTTTCCAGCTGCGTAGAGCACTCCCTCAGTGTAAATATATTGTGACGAACAATGAGCTTGTGTTTTCAAATAGTTTAATCACCAGAGAAACCGGCAAAATCTGTAGATCTACTGAAGAGGATCGTCATTAGCATACTGTTGATGAAATCATGTGATTAACCTACTGAGGATGCGGTCATGACATTAGCCTACATCTTCCAACACACCAACTGAACTTAACTCAATATCTTTTAACTGTCCACCGACACTAATACAATTCCACTAAATGAATATTGACCAGTCTTTGGTACACTCCTTTATGTGTGTGTCTGTGTGTGTGTGTGTGTGTGTGTGTGTGTGTGTGTGTGTGTGTGTGTGTGTGTGTGTGTGTGTGTTTGTGTGTGTGTGTGTGTGTGAATGACAGCATAAGTCATTAAAACCCTTAATCTACAAGTGCACACACACACACACACACACACACACACACACACACACACACACACACAGACACACACACACGCACACACACACACACACACACACACACACACACACACACACACACACACACACACACACACACACAGACTGATGAGAAGGGCCACAGGGGGTAAGAACAATGCTAAAGCAGGTGCAGGCACTTTTGATATGTGTGCGTGTGACGCATGCTATGCAATGCTATTTTATACTATTTTAATTCTGCTATTTTATACTATTTTAATTCTGCTATTTTTATACTATTTTTAATGCTACTTCACACTCATTTACATCAACACTGTGATTATTGTACTGTAAATGCTCTGTCTATGTCTACTATGTTTTGCTGTGAAGCACTTTGGGCTGCGACTCTTGTATGAAAGGTGCTATACAAATAAAGCTTATTATTATTATTAATATTATTATTATTATTATTATATTATTATTATTATTATTATTATTATTCTTTGTACTTTCCTCTGCGTTATTTAAAGGGAGAAAATAGTAGCATTTGTGCTCTTCCCATGCTGTTGTAATCAGCATGAATGGAAACAAGATTATTTTAGTATGGTCTTAAATAATTTTTACATCAGTCCCTTAACACTTTTTATAACAGCATCACAATTTGTATGGGCTTTGATGACATAAATTGTAAAGGAAATCATGTAGTATTCAAAAAGCTTTTCATGCTTTTATGATAGAGAGTAGTGAAGATTGTGAAAGGGGGAGAGAGAGAAGGGGAACGACATACAACAAATGGCCACGGGTCTAACTCGAACCACAGGCCGCTGTGGCAAGGACTCAACCTTTGTATATGGGTCACCTGAGCCTACCGGGTGAGCTGCCGGGTGAGCTGCCGGGTGAGCTGCCGGGTGAGCTGCCGGGTGAGCTGTCGGGTGAGCTGCCGGGTGAGCTGCCGGGTGAGCTGCCGGGTGAGCTGCCGGGTGAGCTACCGGTGGGTGAGCTACTTTGTTACCTTTTAAATCATAACCATAATTATATTAAAATAGCTTACGTGCATCCCTACAAATGTTGTGATTGCTAATTTAACATTACAATCCTACATTATGCTACATAGACCACCATGAAAATAAACATGTTCAAGGTAAACTGATATGAGTAAAAGAATATTAGAAGCGCACAAATTGTCCTTCCGGTGTCTGTCCTGTTCACAAGTGCATGGTTAGTGTCTGCAGCAAAGTCATTGTTAGGCTATGTAAAACAAGCACTCCCTACGAGTGCAAGCAAAACATTTAAATATCACCCTAATGTTTGTGCTTCTAACCGGTGAAAGATGATGTATCCAATCAAAGAAGTAACAGAAGTACAACAACTTGCAGGCCAAACACCTGAAGAGAGGCAGAAGCCGATGATGTGACAGAAATTCTGGGGAAGCATCTGACAGCAGGTATACCAAGAGTGTCACTGCGACCCAGCCACCCTTTTTGGATCCATGTACGCTACTGTAAGGTTATGAACACCACGGCAACTGTGCTCATCACATCATCATCAGACACATGCAGCAGGGTTCTGATGGTCTGAGCTATTTTCTGTCACAACATGTGGTTGTGTGTTCCAGCTGACTTTTCCTGTATGTAAATGTTTTTTATACATGTGGTGCTTTTTGTGGCTGTTTTATGTTTAATGTGTGCTTTATGTGCCGTGCATACTTGTGTTGATGCTCATGGACATGTTGTGTAGGTGTGGGCCTCCTGCTCGAGGCTTTAAGTGAGGTGGAGTGCAGTCCTCTGCGTCTTTTCAACTGTTTATACAGCACACTCCTCATTTAGCCATTAGTCATCACAGACACATTTTTACACAAACACACTTACGTTCAAATGCATCTAAGTATATATCCATGCGAGTACTCATGTTTATGCATATACTAGTAATGTGCACATGGGACTGCATACATAAAAGCATGTGAATGTAACAGCCACAAAGCCACATTACTGCTTAAATATTCTTTCAGTAGCTCTGTAGCCATGTTTTAAACTTGCATCTTTTACTTGACATAGTGATTTAATCTTGCACGTTTTAGTTAATTTATCAGTTGATTTGATCTTAATTTTTATATTTTCATTTTGATATCTCGATTGCTGTGTAATTAGCTGCTGACTGCTAGAATGTGTCTTGTGTTCATTTGTTTGTCTGTTGCAGGTGTGCTGTCTCTACCCCCTATTACCCAGGGTTGCAAATTGGAGGAACAGGCATTTGGGTTTTGGCTCAGCATGGGAGAAGGTGTTCCACACATATTTGAACTGTTTTTGTAATACTTCTACATCACAACTCTGGTTTATCTTCTAAGCCACAGGTCGTCAACAGGGGGTCCGCGACCCCCAGGGGGTCCATGGAGGTACTGCAGGGGGGTCTTTTGTAGATAAATTGTAAATTGTTTGTAGATAAAGCAAATATTTGTATATTTATTTGCACATTCACATCCCCCTCCCGTCGCACACAACTTGGAGAGCACCCCCCCCTTGCACAGAACTCCGACAGCACCCCCCCTCACACAGAACTCCAATAACCCCCCCTTGCACAGAACTCCAACAACCCCCCCCCCTCTCGTTTGAATACCGCTGCAGCAGGGGGTCCCTGCTCCATGCTACACCAGTTTGGGGGTCCTCGGCCTGAAAAATGTTGAAGACCCCTGTTCTAAGCTGTTGTCGTAATGATAAGCACCTGATGTAAATAACTTTTTTAAAGAAAGAAAGCAGTAAATATTGCAGCTACACTTATACTTCCAATGATCTCTATCACTGTCCTCCTCACATTCCTCCAACTCACTTTCTCCGTCATGATCAGGGTTAGCCGAGCCGTCCGAGTGAGACTCAGCACCTGTGAAGTAATCCGGAATTAACTTTGTCCAATTGTCGTCAAATGTAGCACATCTAACTGGAATTCAATTTAAAGGTCCAGCGATGTATTCCTTGCGTGAATTATCTACCACAATGTATAATCTTTTAAAAAAACAATATTTAGCCTTTGCCAATAAACAGCTGTGGGCTGGGAAGAGCTTCAAAACAATACTTGCTGAGACTGTATTCATTCAGAAATGCATAAATAAACAAAACAGCTCACAATCCATTTTTTCATGGCAAGACGTATTTCTCTAAGAACGGGCCGCTGCGACTCCCAACTAATTTTGATGGAATGCGTCAGAGCTGCATCTCTTTATTTATTGTATTAAGCAAACCAAATCACTGCAGAGTAACTTAAGTTTGGTTACATAGTTAATGAAAGACATCAAATTAATCTGTACACATTTCTACCATCCTAATATGTTAGCATGTCTTAATATCGGAGCTTACGGTGCTAATAGTGAGAAAATAACCTGTTTAAACAACGTCAACAGCGCTGACAGTGCCGGACCGGCTGCTACATAGACAAAGCACAGAGAAACTGGGATTACAACACACACAGAGGGAGAGACACTTAATTCTCTGCGCAGGTAGACATTACTACACTATAGCTTTACATAGCACATAGTTGTTTGCTGCTATAATTATAAACTGAATGTCCTAAAAATGGAACAATACAACATTAATAAAAGGCATTTAAAAAAACAAAAGTTACATTGTAAGAAGAACTTGGACACTGTTAGCCCAAACATTGTAGTGCCTAAAGGTCCTGTCACACATATCCGTATGGCGGAAAAATGGCTCACAATTTGTAAGAGTCCAAATACATCCAACTTTTCATCGGATCGGATCGGATCGGAAAAGTGAACGCATACAGATACTGCATGTCTAACCTATTGATAGCGTATAACTTACTTATACAAAACGTATCAGACGAATGCCCTAACGAATGCATAACTTTTACAAAAATTTGGCGTATACAAAATATCGGCACTACGCTGGTGTACATTGATATAAGGTAAGGCATAAGTAGCATAAGAGCATGGAGGATGCTGAGAGGCTGCGACAAGAGTACATTCTAGCCGTTCTCCAGTATTAGCATGATGTGAACCAAATGGCACTTTTCCAGCTCCGTTGGCCAGTCGCTCTGATACGTTTTGTATAAGTAAGTGATACGCTATCAATAGGTTTGTCAGACCTTCCACCGCAAACTGAAAACTCGCCTGTTTCGACTGCACCTCGACGAATGAGAAAAAAAAAACGAAACAAATAAAAAACTGTTCTTTGTATGTTGCACTTACATTGGTTTGGCATATTTGTAGCTAATAGTTGAATTTATATTCTATTGTTTCTGTATGTTGCAGTTTTGTTTGGTTTATTTGAAGCTGTTTTTCTGCACTTAAAGGATTGTACCTGTTTGAAGCTAATGTACTTGCAAGATTCTTGATGTTCAGAGTTGTATCTTCATGATTGTTTGCACTTATTGTAAGTCGCTTTGGTCAAAAGCATCAGCTAAATGAACTGTAATGTAATGTAAACACAGATGGAAGATGAAGTTTTTTTCAAAACCTGCTGGAAGGCAGTGTTGTCATGGATGAAGTAAAGAACCCACATCAGGCAAAGTGCTTGTGTTTCTGAACTGCATTTTAACTTTATTCAACGGGCTATAGAATTTATAAACATACTGTTTTGGGGGGAAAAAAGCAACTTACAATAAGATTAAACAATCATGAGAATCCAATTCCTAACAGCAAGAATCTTGCAAGTACATTAGCTTCAAATAGGTGAAATAATTTTAAGTGCGGTAGAATAACTTCAAATAAGCCCAGCCAATGTAATGTACATACAGAAACGATAGAAAAACAAAACAACCATTAGCTCCAAATAAGCTAAACCAATTTAAGTGCTGCATACAGAAATAAGAATTATTATTATAATTTTTGTATTGGCCAATGTGCTATCAAAAACAAATGGGTTTTCAGTCTGCTGACATGATATCAATAGGGAGCTCGTTGCACCAATTTGGAGCCAGGATAGTAAACAGGCAGGTTTTATTTAAGGGGTATTAGCGTCAGCTAAATTAACTGTAATGTAATGTATCTGGGTCCCACTCGCAGTGAGGGAATAGTGAGCCGATTGGTCAATGCAGGAGGAAGTGAGTGAGCTGGGGTTTATGGTTTGACCATGACCTGGAATAAGGAAGGGGATGATCTATTGACAGCATGGTAAGCCAGTACCAGTATCTTGAAGCAGACTAGCGGTGTAGTGTGGGAGAACTTGGGTAGGTCAGGCTGCTGCATTCTGGATGAGCTGTAGAGGTTGGATGGCACATGTAGGTAGTCCAGCCAGGAGGGAGTTGCATTAGTCAAGGCTTGAAATGACAAGAGCCTGAACCAGAACCTGTGTCGCCTTCTGGGTCAGAAGGCAGCATATCCTCCTGATATGGTAAAGAGTGTATCTGCAGGAGCGGGCAGTTGCAGCAATGCTGGCATTGAAGGACAGTTGGTCCTCCAGTGTCACACCCACATTCCTTGCAGTCCGGGTTGGGGAAAGAAACGAGTTAGCCTGTAGGTACGTTCCTTTAGGTAGGATTTGAGCAGGGCGAGAGCAGACTTCCAGTTATAGGAGGGTGTGAAGGAGAATCTGGGGGTTCACTGTGTCGAACGCAGCAGAAATGTCCAGAAGGACATAACTATAACTCATAACTATTTGACTTCAATGTATAATAAAGACGCCAAATTTAAAGAAAGATTTTGAGTAATTGTAACTTAAAAGGCTGAGTTGAATAGTCGAGCAAAATGTAGATTGGACTTAAGACTTTAAGTATCAAACACCTGGCCTTCAGTAGATTGCTGTTACTCGAGAGGTCTGAATAACAACATGATCAATGGGGGACACCATTTTCCTGAATAAGAACATACAGTATATCTCAAAAGTGAGTACACCCTTTAGATTTTTGCAAATATTCTGTTATATCCTTTCAGGGGATAACATTATCCTACTGAAACTTTGATATAACTTAAAGTAGTCAGTGTGCTGCTTGAATAACAGTATAGATTTATTGTCCTTTGAAAATTACTCAGTACACAGCTGTTAATGTCTAAACAGCTGGCAACAAAAGTGAGTACACCCCATAGTGAACATGTCTAAATTGTGCCCAAAGTGTCAATATTTTGTGTGACCACCATTGTTATCTAGCACTGCTTTAACCCTCCTGGGCATGGAATTCACCAGAGCTGCACAGGTTGCTTCTGGAATCTTCTTCCACTCCTCCACGACGACATCACGGAGCGCACGGATGTTGGACACCTTGCACTCCTCCACCTTCCTCTTGAGGATGCCCCACATGTGCTCAATTGGGTTTAGGTCTGGAGACATACTTGGCCAGTCCATCACCTTAACCTTCAGCTTCTTCAGCAAGGCCGTTGTCATCTTGGAGGTGTGTTTAGGGTCATTATCATGTTGGAAAACTGCCCTACGGCCCAGTTTCCGAAGAGAGGGGATCATGCTCTGCTGCAGGATGTCACAGTATATATTGGAATTCATGTGTCCCTCAATGAAATGCAGCTCCCCAGTGCCGGCAGCACTCATGCAGCCCCAGACCATGATGCTGCCACCACCATGCTTGACTGTAGGCAAAACACATTTGTCTTGGTACTTCTCACCAGGGTGCCGCCACACACGCCGGACACCATCTGACCCAAACAGGTTTATTTTGGTCTCATCAGACCACAGGACATGGTTCCAGTAACTCATGTTCTTGGATTCATTGTCTTCAGCAAACTGTTTGCGGGCTTTCTTATGCATCGGTTTCAGAAGGGGCTTCTGTCTGGGGCGACGGCCATACAAACCGATTTGATGCAGTGTGCGGCGTATGGTCTGGGCACTGACAGGCTGACATCCCACTTCTGCAACCTCTGCAGCAATGCTGGAAGCACTCGCACGTCTATTTTTGGAAACCAACCTCTGGATATGACGCTGAGCACGTGGACTCAACTTCTTTGGTCGACCCTGGCGAGGCCTGTTCCGAGTGGAACCTGTCCTGGAAAACCGCTGTATGATCTTAGCCACTGTGCTGCAACTCATTTTCATGGTGTTGGCAATCTTCTTATAGCTAAGGCCATCTTTGTGAAGCGCAATAATCCTTTTTTTCAGCCGCTCAGAGAGTTCCTTGCCATGAGGTGCCATGTTGTCCAGCATTCAGAGAGAATTGTGCCCAAAACACCAAATTTAACAGCCCTGCTTATCATTTACACCTGAATCCTTGTAACACTAACGAGTCACATGACACCAGGGCGGGAAAACAACATCATTGGGCACAATTAGGACATGTTCACTATGGGGTGTACTCACTTTTGTTGCCAGCTGTTTAGACATTAACAGCTGTGTACTGAGTAATTTTCAAAGGACAATAAATCTATACTGTTATTCAAGCAGCACACTGACTACTTTAAGTTATATCAAAGTTTCAGTAGGATAATGTTATCCCCTGAAAGGATATAACAGAATATTTGCAAAAATCTAAAGGGTGTACTCACTTTTGAGATATACTGTATAACAGCTAACATGGACATCTCCTGATGGTAGAACCCCCAACCAAAGGCACAACATGATCATACGTTCAGATAAAAGCAGCACAGGTCACCAACAATGGAAAGATCATATAATGATCACCATCACAGCAACCTTAAACTCAACCAACAGGGACACAGTGCCCCTGGACAACTCTCTGGATCTGCTCTTTGTAGTTGAGGTTAAAGTTAAACATGACTCTTAAGCAGAGGGACTAACATTGTCCAACAAAACTTAATTGGTGTTTGGTTCAGTTTCACAGATTGGACCGACCCAATAATGATGAAGCTCTATTGGACAGATGAAAGCCTTACTGGTAACTGATTAAAACTTATTTTTGTAAGATCTTTGATAAAATTGGCAGTTTTGGAATAGGCCTGTGGCTGGATCAAAAGAGTCCAGTTAGGTTTTTTAAAGAGACAACGGATATCAAGGAGGTCAAGAACTGACTGTTAGCAGACTGAGACGAAGGGAGCAGTTGTTCGGTTCATGTGGAATAACGCAGTGGTCCCCAACCACCGGTCCGCAGATCGGTACCGGTCCATGGGTCATTTGGTACCGGGCCGCACAGAAAGAATGACAAAAAAAATATTTTATTGATTATCAATCTGAAAGATGTTTTATTTTGAAAAATGACCGGATACATCCGTATGTGCGTCTGTGTCTCTTGACACATGTCAAGATCATAGGTCAAGACGCTGGTCTCAGTCACGTGATACTCTACTTCAAAAATTAAGCCCACTAGTTAGCAAAAATGAGTGGAAAACAAACGTCTTTAAAGCTTTTTTTTGTAAAAGGGAATAGACCCAATGAGAAGACAAAAGAAGAAGAGCCTACGACTTCCAAGAAAAAGAAAGCTGCATTTAAAAGACAATATCAGGAGTCCTACTTAAAATACGAGTTTATCGCTACAGGTGATTCTCATGCGCCGCTCTGCATAATACACAGGCTCGCAAATGAGGCAACATGGCGACCAAGCCCCCTGAATTAAAAGACAAGCCCTTGGAGTTTTTTAAAAGAAAAGAACATTAACGAGAAGGACATAAACAATTATTGATGGCCACCATATCAACAAGTGCACTGAGAGTCATACTTAGTGACTAACCGTATTGCTAAGATGAAGAAACCTTTTACTATTGGTGAAGAATTTATACCCCTATATTGGACCGGCTCGTTGCAGAGACACAAACTCAGGGCTCCCACTTCAGTGTAATGGCCGGTCCGTGAAAATATTGTCTTACATGAAACCGGTCTGTGGCGCAAAAAAGGTTGGGGACCGCTGCAATAATGAACACACACACAATCTCTCTCTCTGAGCTCACAGTACCAGCTCCGGCAGTGTGTTTCTACTCAGGGATCAGTGAGGCCACTTTGTTAGTCAAGCTCCCCGTCTGTGGATCATCCCTTCTTCAGTGCTCCTTCAGTGAAGGCTGGCTGACTGATCGCAGCTGGGTGAGACTCCCAGCCAGATGAAATGGGATAGATGATTGTATTGATTGCTCTTCATCCGTTCATCCATTTGTTCATTCATGCATTATTGGACTTCACATCAGATGTATAAACCCCTGCAACCATTTTCCAAATTGTAAAATTGAAGAATGCCTTCTACTCGCATTCTGAAATGACATTACATTTAGTTGACCTGCTGCTTTTTTGACTCTGGGTTTTATAATGGATATTTAACCAATCTAAGTTTTGGTTTAAAAGATTCCCCCCCAAAAAAGGTATTGCCATTCAATTAACTGATTGCAATCAAGACAACTTCTGATTTTATGTCAAACTTAATTCAAACATTTCCATATGAATTACTTGTATGATTTATTTCAGATTATTTCCACAGTTATGTGCATTATTACATGGATGACATTCTTGAAATGTAGAGTATAGGAATTCTGTATAAGTTTTAGAAAGATGACAAGTGAAGAGATGTCATGAGTTGGATTCAAAGGGATGACTTTTGCGTATGTGGCACGCACATTCAGCCCACTGAGGCCACTGAGCCTTTGCTGTTCTCTCAAGCCTTCTTCAATAGGAGGTGAAGTGACAAACATACAAATCAGCTCAGGCAGTCACCATTCATGTAGCCCTCCAGCCAATTGGCAGGTAGGGGAACACTGATGTCATGTTGTGTGGGAAGTAAAAGCGTGGGGGTTTCATATTGAGAGGGGCAAAATACCTGGTTAAAGACGATACATATTAGAGATGAATAATCAACAATTTAACATTATGTTTTTTTAGTTTAAAATGAAAGCTCAGAGGATTCCAACACGCCCTGAATTTGTTGTTTTTTCATTGTCATGTACTGAGTGTGAACTGGTCAACTGCTCAGATCAGAGCTGTTAGAGTCATTATTTGTGTTGGTTAAAAATTGTGACGCAAGTGTTTTATTTGGACTGATGAATTGATGTTAAATTGATCATCTGCTTATAACTTTGCATCTTTTGTGATTAATCAGATGGTCAGCGACTACAGAGTTGTATTTTGGACTTTTTATATTGTGAGTTAAGAAGTGGAGTGGCCCTGTTGATGTGGCACAGTACAAAGAACAAGCCACTACAAGAGCAAAGACCAGTAATAGCAACAGAGAGCTCAGCAGCACAGAGGAAAAGAGAGGAAAAGTAAGCAAAGAGCTGAGGGAAACACTGACTACTGTAAGATTGGATGAAAGAGGATTTGAACAAGCTGAATTGAAAGTACCACACACCTATTCTATCCTATCTGAAAACAGGGATAAGAGCTCAGTATTTTCAGTTGGAAGGAGTTGGGTGGCTTGCTGGATGGATGGAAGGATAACTGAAGGCACATATACACAGAAAATGGGTTTAATGGCACCAACATACATAAATGGTGTCTCAGTGTCATGTTCATAAAATGCATTTCAGGGTTCAGGAACACATCAGGATCTCTAATGGACCATTCATAATCCCTGGTGATGAAATAATAGGTGTGTTTAGCTAAACAGAGTGAGACAAACAGAGAGAGGAAAGATGTTAAGAAATATATCTATAAGTAAGCATTGTGGTAGATCAGTCATCAGTCAAAGTTCTTAATCAATAATTTACCTATGGTTTCAGCTATCACACGGATTACAGTTCATGTCAGTTTCTCATTCTCATGCTGCGCTGTCTGATCATACAATGAACTGTAAGATTGAAGGTCTCTCAAGAATCAAACATCAGAGGGTATTGGAAGTTATATAAAAATCTATTAGATGATAAAAGTTTTTTAAAGAAAGTGTAGATTTACTTGTAAAGATATTTTAAATTAAAAAGAAATGAATCCAATACAAAAAGGGAATTCTTAAATGTAAAGTTAAGGTGCAAACAAGACCAGGGAACTAAGGGGGTAGCTGGACAGGGAGGCCTGGGAGGAGGTTGCTTTGGACGCCGGCGCTCTAGAGGCCGGGCAGGAGGCCGGACAGGAGGCCGGCGAAGCTGTTCTGGATGCCGGACTGGAGGCCGGCGAAGCCGCTCTGGAGTCACTGGGGTCTCGGGAGGCCGGGCTGGAGTCACTGGGGTCTCGGGAGGCCGGGCTGGAGTCACTGGGGTCTCAAGAGTCAGAGGGAACACTATAACTGGGGTCTCGAGAGTCAGGGGGACCACTGGGGTCTCGTCGGGAGTCTGGGGGAGAGCTGGGGTCCGGCCTGGAGGTGGGGTCTCAGGAACGGGAGAGACCGGGGACTGCCGCAGCTCGACAGGAGAGACAAGGGGTTTCGGGAACCGGGGTCCGCAGCTGTCCGGCAGCGGGAACCGGGGTCTGCGGCGGTCTGGAAGCGGGAACCAGGGTCTGCTGCGGTCTGGATCTCTTGGACTGGAGCAGGAGGAACCGCCAGCTGGCGAGCTGACAGGAAGCTAAACTGATGACAACATAAATCATACATATATATATATATATATATATATATATATATATATATATATATATAAGTGCAACATACAAAGAACAGTTTTTCTTAATTTGCTGAGGTGCAGTCGAAACAGGTGAGTTTTCACTCTGCGACGGAAGGTCTGAGGACTGTCTGCTGACCTGACATCAATGGGGAGGTCATTCCACCATTTTGGAGCCAGGATAGCAAACAGATGGGTTTTGTTTGAGGGGAATCTGGGTTCCACTCGCAGTGAGGTAATGGCGAGCCGATTGGCCGATGCAGAGCGAAGTGAATGTGCTGGGGTATATGGTTCGACCATGGCCAGGATGTAGGAAGGGGCTAATCCATTCACAGCACGGTAGGCCAGTACCAGAGTCTTGAAGCAGATTTGGACCACCACTGGTAGCCAGTGAAGGGAGCGGAGAAGTGGTGGGAGAACTTGGGTAGATTGAAGACCAGTCGGGCTGCTGCATTCTGGATGAGCTGTAGAGATCGAATGGCACATGCAGGCAGTCCAGCGAGGAGGGTGTTGCAGTAGTCAAGGCGTGAGATGACAAGAGCCTGGATAAGAACCTGCGTCGCCTTCAGAGTCAGTAGGGGACGTATTCCGATTCTTGGTTGGTTTGTTACGGTGATGTAAAGTGGAGGACCCAAATGCAGAATGCCAGACAAGAGGGTTTAACAAAAGAAGAGCTTTATTAATAAAAGCTTATAAATACAAAACAAGGTAAAAGGTAAACTGAAAACACAAACCAGGAAGACACGAAGTAACACGAGGAGACATCAGTGAACATGGATGATGAACCGACAAGGAACAATGGGACATATAGGTGTTTATACACAAAGACACTAATCAAGGGAACAAGACACAGCTGGAGGAGAAAAGCAAAGACACAAGGGCAAGGTGAATGGCCACAGGAGGATCAAATCAACAATCACAGGGGGAGGGAAAAACACAAGGACAGGAAGTAAAACAAGACATGACACAAGGGGAAGTGAACATTTAAAAATACAACAGGAAGTACAAAAACCCAGATGATGACTTAAAAGTTTTAGTGAAGAACTTGATAGAATGTACATTGAATTAAGTCCACCATTAAGTGGTTAATAGAGCGGGAAATAAATTCCAGTCACTTCTTGGACTTAGAAAAAGAAATAATATTTTGCCTCTTAATTTGAAGCAAATTGTCTATATCGCAAAGTGATAAGTCACACTTCAAATTGAATAAATCAAAGTGTGACACATTTATGGGACATATTAAAAATGTACCCCCTCTGGTTTCTAAGAAAAGCGATATGTTTGATTGTAGATGGGGATGCTTGTTTCTCCATAACTTTCCAGTCTAACGAAATCAGAGCAGTATTAATGCCCAATGAGCTGGAGACTGCCCAAACATCCAACTAGGTAGACATTGTCTACCATGGACCTGCCGGGCACACAGTATGTTTGGTCCCGTTGGATCACCTGCTCCATAGCCCTCCCCAGCCTGGTGGCCAAGGCCGTGGACAGAAACTTGTAATCCACACACAGCAAATATGTTTTGATGTTCTGAGGCGGAGGAGATCCTACTCTCACTAAGGTGGGACCATGTGTAATGTCTTCTGTCTGCAAGCATCCTCTGCCATACATCCACCATCAGCTGCGTCAGAGCATGCTAGGATGCTGTGTGGTTTGCAATCTAAAGATATATTTTCTGTACAGTTAAAATCCTCTCCCAAGAATAGATAGATAGATAGATACTTTATTGATCCCGAGAGAAATTTAACATCCTCTGAGGGACAACCATTTAAAACATCATCACATTTTTGTAAAAACAGCTTCCTTTCTCAATAGTTGGAGTATACACATAAAAACAGCAGTCAAACCGTGCTTTAATTAAAAGCAACCTCCCCTCGATAAAAAACTTAACCTCCAGTAATACTGGAGTAAAATACTTGGAGAAGATGAAGTCCACTGAGATTGCTTTTAGCTTTGAAAGACGCTTTACCAATACAATTTATTATTATTATTATGGCTTAAAATGACTTCCCCTTCCCACTCTCTCCTCCAGTCGGTCTCATTAAAAATGAAGCATAGCGTTAGTTCAGGCAGGCCAAGGAATCAAGCTTAGCTGTCAATCCCTGCTACATCAACTGATTGAACAGCCAATTCCCTTTCTGCATCCAATTGGTAAACTTCAAACAAGGCTCCTTATTTAAGATGCTTTAGCTTGCCTGCCATTGCCGCTTCCTCTACAAGCTGCTAGGCAACCAACCTCCACCTTCTCATTTTGTCCATAACGTATCTAACTTATCAAATGTAATTTCTGTTTTCATTGATGCCTGCTCTGTTCTGTACCCTATGGGGGGCTGCTCTTCCCACCTTAGGCTTTCCAAGTATGCATGTTGACGGGCAGGGAGGTGCTCTCTCTACCTTAAGCTTTCCTCGTGTGGTTAGGGTGGGGAGCTCCGAGAACAGAGCCATACCGCCATATATAACTACTACACATATATATATATAAGGTTTCTTTGACTAACCCTAATAAAATATTATTTTGTTGCATATATAGTGCAGTCTGTATTAAAATAAATCAAAGCATCAGACTAAAAACTCTATGGAGGGTGCAGAGCAAATACCTCTGAGCCGCTATAAATGTAGCTTCTTTATTGGCCAAATATGTACCTTACCTGTGTGTGTATAAAGAATGCTGATAGGAGATATGAAAAAATAACCAGTAGTTAATGTTCATGCTGCCAATAAAATGGTGAATAAGCTACTCAGTTATAATAAAAATAATAATAATAATAATAATAATAATAATAATAATAATAATAATAAATTGTATTTATAAGCACACTTTTCATTTGAATAAAGAAAACTCAAAGTGCTACAGAGTTCATATATTTGTAAATCTGACTGAAAGAGTCAGTGCCTCCCCAGCCATGAACCTCACCGCACGTCACTGGACTAAAGTGGTCCTGACTGAACTGTCGAAACTCTGCCAAGTAACCATCAAGGAGGGGAAATTCTAGGTGGCTGTATCTGTAAAGAGAGAGAGAGAGGGGGAGAGAGGGGGAGGGAGAGAGAGAGAGACTGAGAGAGGGGGAGAGAGAGAGAGAGAGAGAGCGCAACAGTGCCATTTGAGAGAGACTTTTTCCATTTTCTATGATCTTTTCAAATAATGCATTTTCTTGCTCATTAACCTAATTACCCTAATTAAAAAATGAATACAATTTAAATACATTACATAAGAGGCACATTATCATCTCAATAGAAATCATCTCAAACAACATTGGGCCATAATGGGGAAGTAAAATGTACATCTTTTTATTCAACACACTTTAGGTTTATCTAAAAAGACAACACAGACCGATAGAAGGTTATCATACTTGTTTTAAAAGCCTTTGAGAAATTCATTGTTTTGAAATCAGAAAGTTTTTGTCTGAATGCTCATTTTAAATCTTTCTTCTACCCAGCAGGATACATTTCTATGAAAACACATTGATGTGAGCCAAATATAATAAATACCAAGGAGTTTAATACAGCAGCGTAACCTTGAGGGTATAAGGACAGAGAGGGACATTTCTGATTGTGTAGGTGGTCTTCTTTCAGTCTGAATGTCAGAACAAACATCCAACCTTTGGGCTTAGGTATAGCAGTGTGTGTGTCTGACAGACAATTTAATGCAACACCTACTTAACATGAGCGTGTGTGTGTGTGTGTGGCTGACTGCTCATTGCCGTAGGGCTGACTAACACCTGGATGACAGAGGAACCAAGCATCGCCACAGCTCCCGTCTACTAGTTGTCACCTATAAAGCAAGTCTGGTCTTTGTCCTCTTGAGCCTCAGGAAGCCTGTCTGAACCTTTTCACCTCCGACTGGCACTGCAAATTAAAGTACACCTGCCTGCTATAATAAAATCTATACAGCTGTTGAGACAACAGACATAAAAATTGGTTTTGATATTTTGATATTATGTTGTATTTCTTGTTTTTGTTTTTTAATTCTTCTTGGTTGTCATTTTACAGCATTTGGAGAGACATATCCATGGTGAGAAAACCAGACCCAGGGCTATGAGCAGCCCCCCCACCACCACACACAAACACAATTTTTTTTAAGCACTTCTTACCTGAACTCTTGGCACTTGGGCTGTCTGACCAGTTCTATTTACCGGATGTCATGTGAATAATCCAGTATTTTGGAGAGACCGTCAGTTGGCAGGATTTTTGGTCTCATAACTCTAACCTTGTAATCCTGTTTTCGAGGTTGGCCTGGAAGGCACCAGCCTTAATATTATTGGGGCAAGACTTTGTTATTATTTTAAATCAGACAAAAAAACACTGTCCCAGACCCTGCCTTGTTACTATATGCCTTTCATTCATTATTTCAGGGAGCCGTAGCTGGAAGGAGGGGGAGCGGCGCAGAGTAGAAGCTGAGGGCGAGCTGACAGTGTTCGCTGAGCCTGTCATCATGTCTTTACAAGCTTCCAAAAATGTATTTATCTTCTAAATATGGCGGTAAGAGTTTCCTATTCTGAAAGCCAAGACCCAACCAAAACCCCAAAATGACCATAAAACGAGTCTATCTAGAAATTAGCCATTGCGACATCCGATAGACTAGACTAGACTAGATTTAATAGATGCATCATATATTGGCATGTGTTCAGGGATGCCGCCATCCAGGAGAACCGAATCAATCTAGAGGAATATACTGTACGTCATACATCATGTGTTGATGACGTGGTGATCACAAAGACAATACAATCATTCCCAATATGTGAATATGGCTAAAGCTGCTGGGCCTGATGACATCCCTGGCTGAGTACTCAGAACATGTGCTGACCAGCTAACTGATGTCATCACTGATATTCAACACATCACTGTCACAGGTGACAGTGTTGAACACCGAAGCCAGGGTTGCGTGTTCTGCCCCCTCCTGTTCACGCTGCTGTGAACTCTGCTCTGAAGTTTGCAGATGACACTACCATCATTGGCCTGGTTTTAATCAATGATTAGACCTCATAAAGAGAGGAAATAAACAATCTTGCACAGTCAGAGAACTTACTTCTCAGCATCAGCAAAACCAAGGAGCTGATCGTTGATTTTAGGAAAAAGGAGGTGAAGACACACACCCCTGTCTACATTAATGGAGCTGTGGTAAAGCAATTGAACAGTTCTAAGTTCCTGGGAATTAGCATCACAAACGACCTACTTGAAGGTCATAACATATTTCCATCTTGGTGAAAAAAGCTAAAAAAAATAGCTGTATTTCTTAAATCAAATCAAATGTATTTGTATAGCCCAATATCACAAATTATACATTTATCTCAGTGTGCTTTACAGACTGTACAGGTTACGACACCCTCTGTCCTTAGACCCTCGCATCGCACAAGGAAAAACGTCCTAAAAGAAACCCCATAATTAAAGGGGGAAACATGGAAGAAACCACAGGGAGAGCAACTGAGGAGGGATCCCTCTCCCAGGATGGACAGACGTGCAATAGATGTCGTGTGTATAGGATAAACAAATGCATGGACTAGTTTTTCTGCATCATTTTGAGATGTGTCTTATTTTTGCAATGTTACGTAGATGAAAGAAGGCAGTCCTTGAGATTTGTTTTATGTGGGAGTTAAAAGACAGATCCTGATCAAAGATGACGCCAAGATTCCTTACAGTGGTACTGGCCAAATTAATCCAGAGCTTCTATATCATTAGAAAATGCGTTTCGGAGGCGTTTAGGGCCAAGTATAATAACTTCAGTTTTGTCTGTGTTTAACATCAAAAAGTTGCTAGACATCCAAGTTTTTATGTCCTTAAGGCATGGTTGAAGTTTAGCCAATTGATTGGTTTCATCTGGTTTAATTGATAGATATAATTGGGTATCATCCGCATAGCAATGAAAGTTTATAGAGTGGTTCCTTATAATATTGCCCAAAGGAAGCATATATAAGGTGAATAGAATCGGTCCAAGTACAGAACCCTGCGGAACTCCAAGACTGACTTTGGCTGTCATGGAGGATTTATCGTTAACACATACAAATTGAGATCACTCAGATAAATAGGACTTGAACCAGCTTAGTGCAGTTCCTTTTATGCCAACACAATGTTCCAGTCTCTGTAGTATAATGTCATGATCAACAGTGTTGAAAGCAACACTGAGGTCTAACAAGACAAGAACAGAGACAAGTCCTTTGTCTGATGCCAATAGAAGGTCATTGGTAACTTTCACCAGTGCCGTCTCTGTGCTATGATGAACTCTAAATCTAGATTGAAAAACCTCAAATAAACTATTATTATGTAAACAATCACACAACTGTTTTGCAACTGCTTTCTCAAGGATCTTAGCCAGAAAGGGAAGGTTAGATATCGGCCTATAGTTGGCTAAAACCTCTGTTTTATTACAGTTACTTTAAAGGATTGTGGTACGTAACCAGATAATAGAGACAGATTGATCATATTTAATAACAAGGTGTTAATTAAGGGTAAAACTTCTTGAAACAGTTTAGTTAGAATCGGGTCTAAAATACAGGTTGATGGCTTAGACGATGAGATTGTTGAAGTTAGTTGGTTAAGGTTGATTGGAGTAAAACAGTCTAGATATATTTCAGGAGTTACTAATGTTTTTGAAATTCCGGAGGTTGAAGTTAAGTCATTACCAATTGAGGGCAGGAGGATATTCATTTAGTCTCTAATAATTATAATTTTATCGTTAAAGAAGCTCATGAAGTCATGATCGTGATTTTTGTACATCCTGTATTATTTTGAAGTGTTCACTCCTCCTTATGTCATGTCTAGTTGTACTTCCTGTCTGTGTGTTTCCCTCTGTGATTGTTGATTTGTTCCTCCTGTGTCCGTTCACCTTGCTCTTGTGTTTTAGCTTCTCTCCCCAGCTGTGTCTCGTTCCCCTCGTTTAGTGTCTGTGTGTATATATCCCTGTCTTTCCCAGTGTTCCTTGTTCCTTGGACTTCCAGGTCTCGGCGTTTCTGCTGCCGGGCCGCAACCTCCGCAGACTCCCGCTACCGGACATCCGCAGACCCCCGTCCCCGCTGCCGGATCACTGCAGACATCTGCTCCAGTTGATGCCGGACCCCTGCAGACCTCAGCAGTTCCCCAGCTGCCCCTAGATACCCCAGCTGTTCCCCATCTGCCCCTCAAGACCCCAGATGTTCCCCAGCTGCCCCTCGAGACCTCAGCTGTTCCCCAGCTGCCCCTGGGGCCCCCGGCTTTTCCCCAACTGCCCCTCGATACCCCAGCCCCTGTGCTCCCGTTGTCCCCCGAGACTCCAGCCCCTGTGCTCCCTCCGTTCCTTGAGACCCCAGCCCCTATGTTCCCGTTGTCCCACGATACCCCAGCCTCTGTGCTCCCTCAGCCCCTCGAGACACCAGCCCCTGTGATCCTTCAGTCCCTCGAGACCCTAGCCCCTGTGCTCCCTTCGTCCCACGTGACTCCAGCCTCCTGAGCGGCTCTGCCCGCATCCTGACCGTCCTCTCTGCCGGCATCCTGAGCTGCTTCGCCGGCCTCCTGCCCAGCCCTCCTTGTTTGCCCCTTGATCCCTCCTCCGGACCCTCTTCCTCCCACCCTACTGGATTTTTCTTTGTGACTTTTCGGGATGTCTAGGATCCGTCCCTTGAGTAGGGGGTACTGTCATGATCTTGATTTTTGTATATCCTGTTTTATTTTGAAGTGTTTTTTTTCACTCCCCCTTATGTCTAGTTGTACTTCCTGTCTGTGTGTTTTCCCTCTGTGATTGTTGATTTGTTCCTCCTATGTCCGTTCACCTTGCTCTTGTATTTTAGCTTCTCTCCCCAGCTGTGTCTCGTTTCCCTCGTTTAGTGTGTGTGTATATATCCCTATCTTTCCCAGTGTTCCTTGCCAGATCGTGTTTCCCTTGCAGATGTCTCCTTGTGCTTCCTCGTGCTATCCAGGTTTGTCTTTTCAGTTTACTTTTTACCTTTTTGTTATTTTGTAAGCTTTTTGGAATAAAGCTCTCTTTTTGTTAATCTCCTCGTCTGCCGTCTTACATTTGAGTCCTCACCTTTTCCCCACCGTGACACTGTCAGCCTGGCTACAGTGCTGAAAAGAAACCTGGGGTTGTTCTTATTTTCTTCTATTAAGGAAGAGTAATAAGCTTCTCTGGCATTACAGAGAGCCTTCTTATACGTTTTAAGATGATCTAACCAGACTAAACGAGATTCTTCCAATTTAGTGGAAAGCCATTTACTTTCAAGATTTCTCGACTTTTGTTTTACTTTGCGGATTTGTAAATTAAGCCATGGAGCTTTCTTTTTCTGTTTTATGATCTTCTTCTTTAGAGGAGCGACAGAGTCGAGTGTTATTCGCAGTGAGGCTGCAGCGCTATCAACAAGATGATTAATTTGGGAGGGACTAAAGTTAGCATTGGAGTCCTCCATTTTATTGATATTGAGTCCTGGTATTGAATTAAGTGCTGATGGAATTCACTTCCTTAAATTTAGTCACAGCACTTTCAGATAAACGTCGAGCGTAGGATATTTTGCCTACTGGCTTGTAGGCCAGTAACAGGACTTCAAAAGGGATTAAAAAATGGTCTGATAAAAGAGGATTATGTGGACGCAATGATACACTTTCAATTTCAACACCATATCCCTGAACAAGGTCCAGAGTGTGGTTTAAACGGTGAGTTGGTTCATGTACATTTTGACTGAACCCAATTGAATCAAATCAAATCAAATTTATTTGTATAGCCCAATATCACAAATTATACATTTGTCTCAGTGTGCTTTACAGACTGTACAGGTTACGACACCCTCTGTCCTTAGACCCTCGCATCGCACAAGGAAAAACTTCCTAAAAGAAACCCCAAAATTAAAGGGGGAAAAATGGAAGAAACCTCAGGGAGAGCAACTGAGGAGGGATCCCTCTCCCAGGACGGACAGACGTGCAATAGATGTCATGTGTACAGGATAAACAACATAGTACAAATACAACATTTGACAGAAATGATGTTGTGTTGAATAAAAAAAAGAGAAAGTATGGATGAATCCAGGAAAATGTCAAAAAGGCTTCCCGGTGTCCAGCAGAACCAGGGCAGCAGTTGCAGCCACAATTCATGATCCTGACGTAAACTTTATCAGTGGCAACCTGCCACATGAGAGACAGACACTCCGGGGATGATGCCCCGGATGATGAGTTATTAACATACATTTACATAAATGCATACAGATAGAGAGAGAGAAGAAGAGAGGGAGGGGAGGAGAGAGGAAGAGAAGGAAGAGAGCAGGGAGGTGTCCCCCGGCAGTCTAAGCCTATAGCAGCATAACTAGGGGCTGATCCAGGGCAAACCTGAGCCAGCCCTAACTATAAGCTTTATCAAAAAGGAAAGTCTTTAGCCTACTCTTAAATGTGGAGAGTGTGTCTGCCTCCCGAACACAAACTGGAAGCTGGTTCCACTGGAGAGGAGCTTGATAGCTGAAGGCTCTGGCTCCCATTGTACTCTTAGAGACTCTAGGAACCACAAGTAACCCTGCAGTCTGGGAGTGTAATGCTCTAGTTGGTTTATAAGGTACTATGAGATCTTTAAGATATGCTGGAGCCTGACCATTAATTGCTTTGCAAGTCAGGAGAAGGAATCTAATATTGAGATAAATGCATTATTAAGGCTGTCACAATCAACATCCACATGAACATTAAAGTCACCTACAATAATTACCTTATCTGTTAAGGACTAAACTTAATAAAAATTCTGAGAATTCAGATAAAAATTCTGAATACGGACCAGGAGGGCGGTACACAGTAACAAATAACACTGGCTTAATTGTTTTCCATGTTGGGTTTGAGAGCGTAAGAACAAGGCTTTCAAAAGAGTAGTAGTTTAGTTTAGTTTAGGTTTAGGATTGATCAAGAGGTTTGAGTCAAATATGGCCGCAACTCCACCTCCTCGGCCAGTGCCTCGAGGAATGTGAGTATTAATATGACCAGGTAGAGTGGATTAATTTAGACTGACATATTCTTCATGTCTCAGCCAGGTTTCAGTGAGACAAAATAAATCAATCTTATCTGATATTAAATCATTTATCAATCCAGCTTTCGTTGATAAAGATCTGATGTTTACATTTTTCGATTTAGTTGCACATTTGCAGCGGTGGTGTTTATTTTAATTAGGTTTTCATGTATAACTCCACTTCTGTTAACCATGGATTTGATTAGTTTCAGTGGTCGTGGGGCAGACAGTCACTATGCGGATTTGAGTGGGTGACTGCCCGGAAAGAAGCACAGAGAAGTGTGTAAGACTGCAACTCTGTCTCCTGGTCTCAACTCTGGGTTGTCATGGATTAGATCCACTAATAAACTTTGTACTATTATTGGATATGAGATCTGCTCCATCCAAAGTAGGATGGATGTCGTCACTCCTAATCAGACCAGGTCTTCCCAGAAAGTCCGCCAATTGTCTACGAAGCCCACATCATTATCTGGACACCACCATGAGAGCCAGCGACGGAATGATGACATGCGGCTAAACATGTCATCATTGAAAAGATTTGGCAGAGGACCAGAGAAAACTACGGAGTCCGACATAGTTTTGGCAAATGTACACACCGACTCCACATTAACTTTAGTACACTCCGATTGACGCAATCGCGTGTCATTTCCTCCGACGTGAATAACAATCTTACTGTATTTACGCTTAGCTTTAGCCAGCAGTTTCAAATGTGCTTCTATGTCGCCCGCTCTGGCCCCCGGAATGCACGTGACTGTCTTCGCTGGTGTCTCAAAATGAACGTATCTCAAAATTGAGTGGGGAGAACCTGTTAGAAACAGCAAGCGGTCACCCAGTCTCCCGGCTGATCGGGCCTCGCCGGGGGACAACTAACAGGAGATACCACTGGTCAACCCGCACCAGCTATAGGGGGTTTGCTAACAGCTACAGTTGCTAACGGCTGACTAACCATGGTGCAGAGCCGCTCATCTATCCCTCTAAAACTCGCCTCCAACCCTGCGTATAAACTACATTTAATACACGTACCATTATCACGAAAGGAGGCAGAGCAATAGCTAAACATGAAACACACCGAGCAGGAGAGAGGATAACAGGAGGAGGAAGATGCCATCGCTAGCGGCCGAGCTACAGCAGCTAACGTTAGCAGAGCCGAAAGGAGCGGAAAGAATTGAGGATTAAGCGAGAGTCGCTAAGAGCAGGAGGATAAGGAGAGAGTTGTAAGTGCTTAGGAAGTACAAGTATAGGTTTAGATAGATGACAGGTAATTAGCCGATGTGATCAAGAATAACACAACATTAACTGAGTCAAGCTGGAGCTGCCGAAGTATTCTACCAGCAACACAGAAACATTAACAACCGGAAATGACGCGCTTACCATAAAGCAGAGGACTTCTTAAGGACACTTAAGACAAAAGTCCCCATCCAAGTTCTTGATAACTTTTACAGAGGAGCAATAGAAAGCATGCTGACTGGAAACATTACATATAGGATGGCTCAGGACAGGAGGGCTCTGCAGCGCATGATTAAAAGTGAAGAGAACATCATTGATACCAATCTACTGAGCATCAATGATGTTGGTGAGGTGAGGTGCCTGCGAAGAGCCCAAAGGATATTCAAGGACAATATCCCCCAGCCAGAGCGTGTTCACCCTGCTGCCATCTGGCAAGAGTATACAGAAGTATCAGCTGTAGTACCGCCCTCCTGTCAGAATTCATCCTCCACACTTCACCACAAAAAAATGTTTTTGCTTCGATGTGAACGTATACAGATACGCATGTCTAACCTATTGATAGAGTATCACTTACTTATTCAAAATGTATCAGACGAATGCCCAATGAATGCATAAGATATACAAAAAATATGACGTATACAAAATATCGGCAACACGCTGGTTTACGTTGATATAAGGTCAGGTATAAGTAGTGTTCTTTAAGAGCATGCGGTGTTACGCTGGGGTGTGTGGGGTTTTGAGGACGCTATGACTGCCTTTCAAATCAATCCAGCAAACTTCTGAATGTTCAAGATAGTATTTATTTAAAGTGATGATAACAGCATTTCGATAATACTCTCAGCCGAGGGCACTTTCAGCACACCAAGTCCACAGTCCAAATCAATAAAGATCCAGTTAGCTGTCTGTTGGTAAAGCAGAAAGTGTGTAGAATACACAACAATTTGACAGTTCTATTCATCTGGGCGTTACCTCTCCTCATTGGTCCACGTTGGCGCGGTCACGACCCTTGGAGAGCAGCGTTGTGACTAGATGATTTGTAGACCTGAAACTTATCATGTAGAGAAATGTACCCGACGTGTTTTACATTCATAAATAATATAGTGCTCATTATACATGTTTGTGCAGAAATACATGTTGTGCAATTTATTGATAACGAGTGGATAACCTAAGTTAAGATATGTTAAGATTATAGGCCTATTATAGGCCTGACGACGGAGTAACTTATTAAACGCGTTTCTACAGTACAGCTAGCGTTCAGCATTTTAGCCGTTCTCCAGCATCAGCATGACGTGAACCAAATGCCACTTTTCCAGCTCCATTGGCCAGACGCTCTGATACATTTTAAATAAGCAAGTGATAAGCTATCAATGTTTGACATACGTATAATAATTAGTTATGTATACGTCAGCTGCAACGCTGCTGTGGAAAAGTTGGACGTATTTGGACTCTAAACACATTTTGAGCTAATTTTCATATACGCCGGCATACGTTTCTGTCATACGGATACGCGTGACCGGGCACTTAATGTACATATTTGGCCAAAAAAGAACATTACATTTATAGTGGCTCAGAAAGGTACATGTATTGGGCTCACGTGCGCCCTCTTCAGTGCGGCAGAGTACTGTCTGCCTCACCTGGTGTCTTTTCACTGTGGTTTTATGTGACATCAGTAAGACTAAATATGTTACACACATACATTAACTGGACTATGGAAAGTCAGGATGCATAATAAAACTATGTAAACATTATATTGGCGACATACACAGAGATAGCAACAGGCATGCGCCAAATGCATGCGCTCAACCTAGTTTTTGAGGGATTGCGCAATCCGAGGGTAGGCTCAGCTCGTTGCTGCCTCAGCTCACATCTCTCGTGTAGCTGAACAGAGAATACGCAAATTCAGCGATTTTGACTATAAAAATTATCAAAGTTATTGGAATCATACAGAAAATGCAGTTATAGCACAGACCAATGGACAGATATACATTTGTTTTATTGTTATTTGTTTTTTTTACTTTTTCTGATGACAGGGGCTCTACCCAACAACAGCTGGACAAAGAAGAAAAGTACTGCAAGAACTGGGCCCTGTCAGTAAATATGAAGAAAATGAATGTCATGATTCGTCAATAACGCCCCAGATGTCAGGAGAACAAATACCAGTTTACCATAAATAACCATATCATCGAACAAAGTATGAGCTATACCAGGGTTTTGGCAACCTGCGGCTCTTTAACCCATCTGCAGTGGCTCCCTGAAGCTTTGACAAAGAAAAACATGGAAATAAACATTATTTTTATGTATTTTCTTTCTGTCTGCTTAATATGTGGCGAGAAATTAGCTAACAAAAAAAAAATGTAATGTCGTTTCAAGAACAGACACACAGCATTTGCCGAGAAGTACCAAGCTGGAGATGCGCGAAAAAAACCGATTTCTGAACTTCTTCTTCAAGAAATGGATGAAATCTTCAAACTCAACTACTACTGCTAGTTTTGTGGCCTCTCAGGAGATAGTACGGCGTGGAAAGCCGTTCACAGATGGAGAATACATGAAAGTATCAGAACATCTATTTTCGGACTTCAAAAACAAAGATGAAATTGTTCAGAGAATTTGAGATGTGACTCTCTCTGCAAAGACAGTCAAGGACAGGGCCATTAAAATGTCAACAAACATCACCAAACAGCAAATTCAGCTGAAGCATATTCAATCACCTGTGATGAGTCAAGTGATGTAAATGATATTGAACAGACAGCGCCGTTATGCAGATATGTGAACTCTGATGTGGTGCAGGAAGAAATAATTGAGTTGATACCGCTAAAAGAGTTTGGTGTTGTCCTAATAACAATTACAAATAACAATAAAATCTCAACAGTTTCCTTTGTCTTTCTGTAATTTCATAAATGCATCAAATATAGTATAACTATATATACACAACTTAAGCTGGGTTATGAAATATGTATTGCGGCTCTAGACACATTTTAATTGATGGAAGAGGTGGCAAAATAGCTCTTTTGATAGTAAAGGTTGCCGACCCCTGAGCTCGCGAGCCATATATTGTAAGGGTCGCTGGAACCGACAGAACTGAACCCAAAAGCACGACACAGAATACAATATAATTCAGTTTACTCAGTAATCCAGGCAGGGTCAAATACCGGTAAATCAGTCCAAAAGGCAAACAAATCCAGTAAGGGGCAATCATGATGCATAACATGATGATGATTTAACATGATTAACAAGTAATAAATAATTATATTGTGTCATTTTAAAGTAAAACATTTAGCAGCAGATTTGTTTTTAGTTCTCCCCTCTCATTTCCTCTGCTCTGTCTCTGGCTGTATGTGTGCGTAGGGGGCGGACTAAACCGAGCAGAGGAAAACTGCACAAAGCAAGCAGTAGACCGGGGGAGTCAAACTCAATCACAGAGAAGGCCAACATTAAAAACTGGGACTACGTCGAGGGCCAAACACGGTCCACATTTATTGAACAGGATACACATATTGGATAAAGTGCAACAAGATATGGAACATATTTAAGTCAACTGCAAACGGATTGCTGAGCAGTTCAATTCAAATGTATGAGCTGCAAAGTCGACAAATGCGCTCAGTTTACCAGCAGAATCGGGAACACAGCGGTGGAGGTGGTTTGTCAGTGTTTGGAAACACCTAGTGACCAAAGTTTCCTTTTGCATCCGAGTCTCCCACAGGCAGCTTGGCTTGGAAATCTCTCACTGCATCATACATGTCCGTAATCACACGGCCCTGAAGCTGGAGGTTTAACAGTGAGATGCTTCGTCATGTCGCACTAAAAGGCCAGCTCACATCGTCACTTTCGTCCCAGAGATCTGTGGTGTGTTTCCCACTGGCCGGATATAATTGCCTTGAGTTTGACACCCGTGCAGTAAACACTGAAACGTGCACATAAATAACATAAGCGTTTAGTTTATTTAATAAAAGAGCACCTGTTCAATGAAACACTGATACCGCTTTTAGTACTCTGAGACGGGTTATACTTAAAGAATGCACACATAAAGTTGCATTCAAATGTATTACCGTAAATATATGGCTCTCAAGGAAATACATAAAAAAGATTTGGCTTTTATGGCTCTCCCAGCCAAAAAGGTTCCCGACCCCTGAGCTATACCTTGGTTTAACCATAATAACATCAGGAAGTGGCAGTGAATGCACAATAAAAAAAATTCAAAGAGCTCTACATGCAATTGAAAGAAAAACATTGTAATTTCTAAATTCCAATCCTAATCCTAATCCTGATAATTTAATGACCTTTCAAAATAAAAAAATATTACTAGGAGAAAGTGACAAGGCATATCTTGCTCCATAATCTGTATCAACATGCCATTTGTCATTGTAATACTGTATGTATATACAGTGTCAAGAGCCTTGGTGTCACTCTGGATAGCACGCTCTCCTTTGTACCCCACATAAAGAACATCACCCACACTGCTTTTTTCCACCTGCGCAACATCTCCAGACTCCGCCCGTCCCTGTCCCAATCCAGTACAGAAGTCTTGGTCCACGCTTTTGTGACATCACAGATCGACTACTGTAATGCAGTTCTCTCTGGCCTTCCAACCAAACTGCTCAACCGACTTCAAATCATCCAAAACGCCACTGCCCGGATCACGACCCACACCAAATCCTCTGAACACATCACCCCCATTCTCCTGAAACTTCACTGGCTCGCTGTTCAATCCCGGATCAACTATAAAAACATCCTGCTCACCTACAAAGCCCTTCACAAACTCGCCCCCACCTACCTAAGTGACCTCCTTCAGGAGTATACCCCGTCCCGCCCCCTCCGCTCATCCTCAGCTGGTCTACTGACGATCCCCACATCACGCCTCATCACCATGGGTGCCAGGGCCTTCAGCTGCACTGCTCCCAAGCTCTGGAACTCCATCCCTCCACACATCCGACAGTCTGAAACTGTTACAACATTCAAGTCCCAACTCAAAACTCACCTGTTCAAACTGGCCTACTCTCTGTAGTATCAATCATCCTGTATCCTCCTCCCCTCCCCCTTTTCTCTTTATTGCTTTCTTCCTGTGTCTCAACCATATCTCTGGTATTGTTTGTTTACTCTCCTGCTGTTTTTATCTCTTGTATTTTGTACGGTGTCCTTGGGTGTCTTGAAAGGCGCCTCCAGATAAAATGTATTATTATTATTGTTGGTGTGTATATATATATATATATATATAAAACAATCTGAATTTTATGTTAATGTTGTGTTAATATTCATATTGCTATTAATACTGTTATTATGGAGACTATAATATAGAGAGGGAAGGCATGCAGCAAAGGGGCGTGGGTTCAATTCAAACCCAGCTTTTGTACATTTTTACCAAATAAAATTATTTTAATATCTGTGTTTTATCTTAGTATTGTTTATTTTTCAGTGGGACTTTTTTTTGCTGCCAATACTGCCAATGCCAACATGTACTGTCTCCATATGTGTCTGTTATATTCAAAATTAAAGTACACATTTATTCAGTACAGTGTTTTTGGTGTGTCGAAATGAATGCAAATAGGTCAGGGTTGATTGTAAATCCACCCGAATGGAATTGGTTTGACAAGTGGTTGAAGGTATTCCCTGAACACTAATGAATACTCATAGTTCCAGACCCCTTTGTGGCCATGAAACCCTCAGCCATAATGGATGCATTTAATCAGCAGTAATGAATGGATTCACTTCCAGTATTTTAGTAAAGGCCTAACATCTCCACAGAAAGCTTTAATTTCAATATGTGAAGAGGTGAAAGCATCTTGACAAACATTGGAGAAGCTTCCCTTCTAGATTACTTTACTCTCTAGAGAACCACATTTTAAGACAAACACTTACGTTGGACGCAACGTAACTGCCTCTTCTCTAGGGAGCATGAAAATGCACTTCCAGAGTAATTGGTGGAAAGACATTGGCTGCTGCAGTTTTCCATGACGGTATACACTGTATATGCACGTAGCAGTCAACAACTATCAGTTGTATAGATCATAATTGTAAAGGTTAATAGTGAACAATTGCATGAACTGTGCAAAGGCATCATGCATGGGGAGGCAAACATTCACATCTGGAATGAAGATTATTCTGAAAATGGTCGGCAAACGCTGCTTTGTTTTAATGTGTATGTCATAACAACGGCTTAAAACAAAGCAACGTTTGCCGACCATTTTCAGAACACTTGCTGACCACCTATCTTCATTTCAGATGGCCATGTTGTTGCATAAACAGTGTTAAGTACATCTGGTAGAGATGCAGACACTTCCTCAACACCGCTCATTGTCCTTTTATAGTCTGTTATTGTTTTTAGTCCAGACCACATGTTTCTGACGTTGGAGCCCTTCTAGTTGGACTTCACTTCACCTATCTCTGTATTGTTTTTTTGCACTGCTAGCTCTCCAGTGTACCTTGTTTTCACATAATAGATAGTCAGGTCCAGGTGATGTCCGGAAGCAGGGCTGAGCATCTGGCGGTACCAGGAGAAATGTTGGAAACATTACTACTACAATCCATATGTAACCAATGTGGGTAGGGCATGGAAGTAGAAGACTCGGGATTGCTCCAACAGAAGACATTATAACACATGTATTTCATTACTGTGTACATCATTAGTCAAGACCTATTACAATTAACAGGAAAACATCTTACCTAAATTCTAACAACAAATCTCCTCAAAACCATGAAAAACAATATAAAAGAGGTAAAAACAGCGACACCTGGTAGGTAAAGTAAAATGGTGCGTTGGGTTGACTGACTAAACAGAGACAACTAAATGATAACATTTAGCAAAGGAAAACACATACCTGAAGAAGACATTAAAATACATTAACTTGTCTTTTGGTCTTTTTTGTCTGCACTTCTGCTTCTAAACATGCAAATAACACAAGGAAATAGATGCCAAAATCTCTTCGGCGTTTGTCATGTTACACAGGGCGGCCTGCAGTAATGCAACATCGACAAAACATATTTTTTTACTTTAGAAACCAAACAAAACTGCAGTGTAATGTCACCGCATTTAAGGCAAACAATATGCATTAAAGTTTACATTTATAAATAAAACATTGTAATAGTGCAGCATGTGCACCAAGGTTATTTCCACAGAAAACATAAAAAAATGTTGTTTCAATTATTTTAAAACAAAAATATAACTCATTAAGATCGAATTCACACACTCAACAGAATCATTAAATGATAAATAAAATTGGAAATAATAAATTATGAAGTGCAAGACCATACTAACAGTATGATTATACTGTAGCAGCCTGGTGTCGTTTATCACCATGCTCCTGCTGCTCCTACTATAAAGCAGCTGTGGGCAGCAGATACTGTAAGAACCAGCCACATTCATTCATAGATCAATGCAGACTCATTTACTGATTTATCTGCTCTACAGTGTTTAATTGAAATACAGTATTTTTATTTAAGCATTAATCTGTTGTTGCAGCACATCTGCAGCATGTATTTAGTAGCACTGATTTAGTGTATTTATATTTGAGACCAATCCCAAAATAATATTCTCTGAACCTGTTTCGGATCAGTTTGTCTGTCTGTCTGTCTGTTAGCATGATCATGGAAAAAGCTACTGCCACGATTTTCATGGAACTTGGTGGAAGGGTGTATTATGGGCTAAGGAAGAAACCATAAAGTTTTGTAGCAGTCTTTAAGGAATATTATTGAAACTTACCATTCCTGAAGGAAATCTTTCTCCACTTTGTTAATCTCACCCCTACAGTACACTGTGTATTTATAGCTATTGATGTGCTATTATTGTCTCACTTTAAAAGCCCAAGGTGGTTATAAAATATTGATCACATCTAGAAACAAATCAGAAGAAACAACAGTATATGTATCTGGTTCTTCTTACTCTCTCCAACACAGCTAGAGGCTGTTACATGTGTTTTTTCATGCGGTAAAGAAAACACCATTAGTTCAGAATCAGCACCTAATCTGGTGTCATGGTTAACAAAAGAGATGCTGCATTGTAGGCATGTGGGTTAAAATCAGTCATGGACATCCAATTTGCTGTATCAACCACACCTTTGCACTTTGGAATTATCTATCGTGGTTGTTTGGCATCATTGGCTCATTGAACATTTCAGCAGGCGTCATCAAGAGCTATCAGAGCCTATATGTCCAGCTGGTACTATTAAATCTCTTTGGATACTACCCAAGGCATCAGGTGAAAGGTCTTTCTGTATTGGGCTCACTTTGTCACACAAATGTAGAATGTCAAGTAGAAAATTCTACATCATTATCAGGCATTTATTTCAAGAAGTGTATATAATAATATCGATGCATAGGATGCTTGGAGAAGCAACATTTGTAGCACCCAGACCATTTATATGTTGATGATGCTAGGGGGCAGGGGGGGGTCATTGTTGCCAAATTGTTCTCCAAACCATAACATTAAGCACACTAGAAAATAAATATTAGTCTATTAAAATCATGTTTTGGTTAAGACAAAATCTTTATCCATCCTCCCATTAAACAGATAGGCTTTGAGTTATGACAGAAAAATGGGAACAAGCATAACAATTAAACCAAAATGTAACTTTATTACTTCTGTTTTATTGTGGTCAGAGAGAAAGAGAAAGAGAGAGAGAGAGAGAGTGATGGATTGAGAGCTTTGCTCTGGAAGCTCTAGAGGTGTGGGTGCAGGAAATGAAGACAGCAAACATGTTGTTTTCAAACTTAAATCTAGTGTATTCAGACTTCTAATACAGGTTATGTCACGGTATGGTACAGAAGAGGACCCAAATGCAGAACATTTAAAACAAAAAGCGAGCTAATAAAACAAAGCTGAAACACTATTTTTATATATAATAAAAAGTAACAAAATAATAGTGAACAGACAAACCAGGTAGACACGGGGTAGATACGGGGTAGACATGGGGTAGACACGGGGTAGACACGAGCAGGACACGAACAGGCTGAGCAGGACACGAGCGGGCAGATAACAGACACGTAACATGAACAACGATACCACAAAGAACACTGAGACAGACAGGGATATATACACAGAAACTAATGAGGTGAACGAGACACAGCTTCCCAGCTGTGTCTCGTTCACCTCATTAGTTTCTGTGTAAAACAAACAAGACATGACATAAGGGGGAGTGAAAATTCAAAATAAAACAGGAAACCAAAGTGCAAGACTGTGACAACCCTCTTTGCCTCATAGGGTAGGGCACACAAATATCAATCTACAACAATGGCTTCAACTATGGCTGCTGTAGAGGTTTGGATAGCCACCTCTTTGTAATATGAAACAGCTCATGCATCTATGTATGTTCAAGGGGGTTGGTCATTTCTAAAACCCAATTATGGAAACGCAGGACCGATCTAAACCTGGTAAGGCCTATTCTACTCAATATTTCGGGGCTAGGATACCGACCCACTGGTCTTTAGGACATTTTCCTCTGGCTGCAGGGGTCTCAAATGCATGGAGATAGGCATCGGTGGGTCCCATTTTAGGTATAAAATCACTGGCCTGGTAGTGTGTCCGCTTTTTGAAAGCGGCTCAGCCAATCATAATCAAGGAACATAACTATCCCTTTGATCTGGTTTATACCATGGCCGTTCACCACCAGAAAACAAACTTAAAATATCAGTCATTAATTTAAACATTTAAGTAATTTTTATTCCACTTATCTGTTTTAAACATCGTAAAATATAGTTCCTGAACCTCAGAACCTCTCGTTTGGGTTGCTCTGCACTCTCTAATGAAAGAGGAAGCAGTTCACAAGTCTGGGCCCCAAGATTAAATAACCTTGACAAGTTTTATAATCAAGATATAAAGATAAATTTACTTATTGCTGTCAATCTTAAGAATAGAGAAATAGCACTGCATCCTGTGCCTTTAGCAAAGACAATGTTACTAATAATTTTCCCGGACTGGTTAAAATTTCTACCACAGTTCTTCCACACTGTTGGCAAACATTTTTTCTTATACCTGCCTGTTTCTATGGCCAGGCTGTGAGCAGTCGGTCTCTACTTTGTCTATATGTTTAAAATCAGTCACTGTGCTCAGGTAGGCTGCCACAGGGTACTGTCTTTCCTGGGCCAAATAACATTGCATTTTATTTTGTGTGTGTGATTTTGTGTTCCAATAAGTGAGGCAGTTTTGTTTGTGTTGTGTTATAATTTAATTGACTCTGATCTGGTGGTTTCAGACTGAACCTGAGGCAGAACACTGTTTGAACTGGTGTGGGACAAAGTGTCAGGACCAGCTGAGTGAGGTGACTTTTGTCTTTGCTCATCTCTTGATATGCAGGGCTTTGTGGCAGTAGGTCTGGGGGTCGCTTTGTTTTAGAATGTTTAATGAATCGTTCTTGGATTTTCAATAATAATGGAGATTGGTCTAATTCACCTCTGCATTGTTAGTTGTTGTCCAGTGCACCTGCAGGATGCTTTTATACAATTCATTGTGGGCATTGTTAATTGGATGCTTTTCCCATTTGTCAAAGTTTAGGTTTGTTTGAGGGCCCCACACTTCTCTGCCATATAGAAAAATGGGTCCTATTATTGATTGAAGTAATTTGAACCAAATTAAAATTGGGAGCTGAATGTAAATTTGTCTTTTGATTGCATAAAATGCCCAGTGTGCTTTCTTTCACAGTTCATTGACAGCTTATTTTCAGGCCTAAATAATGATATTCCAAACTGTTTTCTCTTGTATGTGTTCCAATGGTATATTGTACGGCATATGGGATTCTTTTAAACTCATAAAATATGTACAAAATACATAAGTATTCATTAGTCACTTTAAATTGTTAATATCAAAGTGTTCCACTCCAGTCTGTAGTTGCTTTTAAATTGCTTTAGATTGTTTACTTCCCTTGTATTCATTTTGTTTTTATTACCTGCTGTATATTCTCATCATCATTGTAAATAAGAACTTGCTTTCAATGATCTATAAAACTTAAATAAATAATAATAATAATAAAGTAAAAATGGGATTTTATTCTACCAATGATTTGTAAGAGACACTTTTACATTGCATAAAGAGGGACCAGAAACACTTTAGAAGCACATATAGCATTTCAAAGTATAACCCAACTCTTAGAAAAGCATGCAGACTAGGAGACATGTCTTAACCTCTACACTAAAACCCCACCCTAACAGAATGTTTCTCAGGGAAACATTAGGTCATCTCACGTCCTCCTCACCAAACAGAGATTGTTTACACATTGTGGGATCTGTCTGTGTATGAAATGATACCAGAAACTGGATTGAAGTGACAGATGATCTTCAATCCGGACTTCAGACAGTCAAGTTAAACTAAATCTAATATCTTATTTCAGCAAGCTTTATTCTAGCTAAGGACTTTTACGATTGATGGTGGACTATTTTAATGCTAGCATTTGTTTCTTGTTTTTTTTTTATTATACAAAGGGGTGTGCTAGTCTCCATACTGTTACTCTCCTCACTGGACCCCACACTACTTTGATCGGGCCATATACAAACCATCAAATATTGATACAAAATTGTCCAAATTATGGAAAACACCGCATTCTTTTAGACTTTGTCCTGCAATACTCGGCTTTTCCAACTAGATTGCGCACTCCAGACACAATTGACCTTTTCTGGAGTCTGGTCTATTCTCTCTAATTCACCTTTCCCATTGCATTGAGCCCGTCTGAAAAATGAGTAGACCAAAGAAAAGGAAAGTGTACAGTGAGTGTTTAATGAAGAGTGGACAGCTAAATATTGTTTCACCGAAGTGCGATCAAAGGCTGTATGTCTTATTTGCCAAGAAACCGTTGCGGTTTTCAAAGAATACAATATCAGCCGCCACTTTTCCACCAAGCATGCTAACTACGCTACCAAACAGTCAACGCAAGAACGGGCGACTACTGCTCTTTACAGACTCAGCAAAATATTTTTCTCCAATAAATTGCAATTCAAGAGTCAAGCACCAAGGCAACTTATTTGCTGGCATTCAAATTAGCAAAGGCCAGCAAGCCTTTCTCCCAAGGGGAGTTTCTGAAAGAATTTGTCGTAGACACATGTCTCTTTTGTCCTGAGAGCAAAAACAAATTAGAATTTTTTTATTTAGTTTTATTTTAGTTTATCACGCAGGACAGTGACGCGATGTGTAGAACTAATTAACAAAGACGAGTCATTTAAGTTATATTTGTTCGCACTGGACAAAAAGTAACAATGTAAAAGACACCGCTCAGCTCCTAATTTTTATCAGAGGAATTAAAGACAATTCTGAGATAAAGGAGGAATTTTCGACCATGGAATTTCTAAAGGAGACAACACGAGGACAGAACTTGTATGAGAAGGTGTCATCGAGAGGCTGAAGCTACCGTGGTGTAAACTTGCCAATGTCACCACAAATTGCCAAACTTAACAGGGAAATACGTCGGGCCGCTGAAAAGAATCCAGGATAAGGTGAAAGAGGAAAACCCCGAGCTGGATGTCATTTTCCTGCACTGCATAATTCATCAGGAAGCCCTGTGTAAGTCTTTATTGCAGCTTGATCTTGTAGTGAAGCCAGTTGTAAAACTTGTTACCTTTATACGAGCAAGGGGACTTCAGCATCGTCAATTTATTAAGTTCCTTGATCGAACCGATGCTGATCACCAGGACTTACTTTACCACTCTCTACCTGCTGATTAGAATTCTCTCCCGGCACTGAAAACTGCTATTGTGAAGCCTCTTAATTCTCTCCCTTCTGGTCTTCTTAAAAAAGCTCTAAATAAGCTACAGGTGGTGCAGAATGCAGCAGCAAGTGTACTGAGCAAGACCAGAAAGAGAGCACACATCTCACCTGTCCTAAAGTCCCTTCATTGGTTGCCTGTCAATTTTAGAATAGTTTTTAAGATTATTTTTGCGCAGATCCATGCCGAATGTGGCGCATGGGAAACTTTCATTGAATGAGTACATTTTGCTTTCAAAAAGCAATACTCAGAATCTGTGAGAGGATTGAAAGATATTTGTTTCAAACAGTCTAAATGCTTTGCCTTCTTTGTATTCGTTCAAGAAACTTGACATCGTTCCCTGGGTGGTCTGACATTAAAAATAATATATTGTTATATCGCTGAGGTATATCGGCGGCCAAGAAATCATGCTGTTGTTTTCATTGACCCAGCCATCCTGCAATGTCAAGGGATCAGGCACTGAAACGCCACTCGGCATAACCAAAAGCTTAGTCTTTTATTTGTCTGTGATTGAAAGACTTTCGTTAGCTGTTGGTTGCTCCTCAATGCCTATCTCTGATGCAGCAAACACCCTGGCAATAAGCTCGAGTTTTGTTCCTGAAACCTTTAAATTCCGCTTGCAGCAAAATACTTTCAAAGCTTCGACTTTCCACATCTGAACCTCATCATAAGAAAGGAGTTCAGAACTCATTGTAGAGTAGTAGGTTTGTTTACAACACGCTTGAAGAATAAGCTAAATACAATGTAAACACGTAGAGAAGAAATCCAATATGGCGGCCCTTGTAGAGTTGGTGCTCACTTTTCTAGGCTTGCCACACCAGCATGCATTGCGATTCCACCGGAAGCCCGAAACTCCGATTCCATCTATAGCCTGCTGGAAGACCTGAGTGCATCACAATCTGTAAATACCAAATCTTAAAATATATCTTTTAGGTTTACCTCTTAATCTTGATCCACTAAAATATATATTATTATAGTTGTTTCTAACTGAAATGTTGGAGCTTTCCACAACCAACTCAGTGAGTGCTCCTTGTACTACTGGCTATTACCAAACAATGTGTTGCCTCATAAACTATGGAAGCTTTAAAAAGCCTAAATATAATCTAATTGAATAAATAAATAAATAAATAATACAAATAAATATTTCCCTTTTATGAACACATTTACTATGCCATAATTTAATGTAAGGAAAAGTGTTTAACTTTTGGTCTTCAACAGTTGATTACTTTTCATTTTGACATGGATATAAAAGTAAAAGATTCCTTCAACCCCATGAAACCCAATGACTAATATTGTCAGGTCAAGGCACTGTCTGTGTTGTTTTTCACTTTATTCTTTGTTTGATTTATTTTTCATTTAGGCATTTTAAATTACTCATAATGACTTTCTACTGATAAACATCTCCATCATTATGAACTGCACTATATAAGATTATCTTCATAAATAAACAGCATCAAGTGATTTTGCTCAGAGATTTATAACCTTTTTCTGTATTATGTTAATCTTTCTTCAAACTCAATAAATCCCAGCTGTCCAATTAGAACAACACATTAATCTCAGAACTGATTGAAGTTACTCAAATGTTAGAAAATTAAACTCAACGATAGACATAATGGCAAATACTTATTGAGGATTTTTTCAAGTTTAAGAGAGAATCTTCTGTTTTTTATTATATAACCTTACAGACGATCTCTGAAAACTCTCCGAGCATTTTAAGTTAATTTATTTTACAACGACAAGGCATGCTGGTGCTTATGCTTATGATAGAGCCAAGCCAACTAAATAATAACAACACTAATAATAATACACTTTCTTTATAGCAACAGTTAAACAGTGTTTAACAATTAAAGTAAAATGGATGATGTGAAGTGGTCACTTACATACAATAAAAACATATTAAAAATGTAAATAGTAAGAAAGGGCTAAAGGGTAAGGATATAATTTAGATATAGTATACAGAATATGTATATTTACAAAATAAATGACTGCATGCAATGAGTCTTCAAAAAGGATTTAATAATATTCACTGAATCAGCTGTTCCACAGTGTAGTGGCTCCTGCAGGAGTCAGTGGTGCACCTGCTATGTTGTTGAAAAATGCATGCAGATGGTGATAATAGGAAAAGCAGTGAGACCAGATGCCAAGCTGTGCCCAAAGAGGCCTTCTCGTTGTGCCTGGTACCATCTTCTCTTACATAAACCGTACTTTGCTGTCACTATGCGTGAGACAGTTCTGCATTATTAGTTTAAGTGAAGCTTTGGTCGTGGGTATTGTGTGTGTATACTGCTTGTCTTGTAATTTTGTCTTTAATTGCTCTTGTATAGTTTCTATTTTAATTTTTTTTAACTTTTCTCTAGGTGTCTATTTATTTCTGTCCTTGTACTGCTGCCACACCAGAGGTTCCCCACTAAAGGCTTACGTAACCTCTCACTGTATCTTATCTTGGGTCACAGGGAGTGGAAGCTCCCACAGAGCCTGGGGTTTGCCCATGTGAGAAGGGTTAGGAACTTATCGTACCTTTTGGTTGGATAATAATAAAGTAAACATGTCATATCGCATGTTGTAAGTCAGTTGTTCAATGTTTAGATCAGAATCAGAATCAGCACACACAGTAAGATAAATCAGAATGGAAAAATAACATTAAATATTGAAATAATAATAATAATAATAATTATACATTTTATTATACAATTTTAAAATGCGTACAAGAAACACAAATATACAAAAAGAAAATACAATAAGACAAATTACTGTAAAACATATGTACAGTGTATCTGAATTTAAAGTGGTAGTATTTAGAGCAGGGGTGGGGAACCTTTTTCATGTCAAGGGCCATTTTCTTTTTACAATTTCCTTCGAGGGCCAAACTAATTATTGAACTCATAACCTCTACACATTTTTTTTAAGACACAGCCCATTCATTTCACCTTTCTTTTATGCTGTGCAAAAAAGCAACTTTTCTATCCATGCATCTTTCAGTTTTATCAGAAATCAGCAATCCTTTATTAGTCCCACAACGGGGAAATGTATCTTGTCCCAGTAAAAGAACATATGAAGTAAAAAGGCAGTAAACAATATTTAAATATAATAAAAAAAAATATATAAGTACCAAGTGGTTGATAGAAAATACAGTGAATATTGCACATGGCAGTGAAAATTGCACAAATTATAAAAAGTGAGTATTATAAATGACAGAAGAGCGTTAACTTTATCCAAACGCACTCGTCCTTTCAGCTCGTGCAGTTTGGCATGTTTCGTTCAGTAATGACGCTCGAGATTATTTTACATCACCACAAGTACGTCCACACAAACTAGGCACACTGGCCTTTTACTTCCACAAAGAAATAATCGTTCGTCCATTTCTCTTTCCCTAACCTCTCCAAGTACTGTGAGCTTAAACATAATAATAAAAAATCATGTTTCTGCTGCTCATCTTGTATTGTAATAGAGTATATCAAGCCAAAGAAGTATATAGTCAATGGATATTTTGCAGGTGTAGTCAGCATCAACATTTTGTGACTTGGCAGATATGTTCATGACCTGCGTTCACTTATTTTGTTAATACAAAACGTAATCTCGGTGCCACTGCAATTCTGTCAAAAATCTATTTGCTGTTGCAAACAATTAGCATAAAAATAATTTCTGAGAGAAGCGGTTGGTCCTGGTTGTCATATAGATTATCTGGCCTGACATGACAGCTTGCAATGATATTTATCTCACAAATGTTGATAATCTAAAATGGCTCCTCTACATTGTAGTTGCATGGTTCATAGTTAAGATGAATAGCTAACAAAACTTATGTCTCCACATATGATCTTAGAATGGGTGTTTCCAGTTATTGTCTTGCACAGTGCTGAGCGCTAAATGAATGGTAATGATGCAGGGTGTGGACTTTCTGCAGCTTCATGACAGATGATTCATCACGATGAAGATATTACAGACCTCTGCATCATTTGTATTGCTTGAGCATATCAGAGATTGATAGTCAAATACGGTGAACAGGACTACTGAAATGTTCTTCTTCATTTTCTTCAAATTTGATACAATGTGCATCGTCTGATTTATTTTAGTGAATTTTTTTATTAATTTATGACCAATCTTTCATGATCATATAATTACAATGTTTTTAAATCATATTTACTCATATGATTTAAATTGATTATGCTCTGCCTTCTGAGCCCAAATCCACTTAGTTAGTGTAGTCAGTCACATTTCCAGCAAATGTGATGTTTGGCCTTGTGTGGACCTGTGACCTATGACCTCTATGTGCTGCTTGTTACTGTTCACACACACACAGTCACTATAACACCAAAAGCACACCAGAGCGAGCTGCCATGCAATGTCTATAGAAAACTGCAGCAGCCAGGGAAGTGCACCCAATATAAAAATTGGGCATAGTTTAACTTTGCCGCGAATTGCAGCCAGAGAACACCCAGAAGAACAATGTCATGCTACTCCCTGTTGAAGGTCCTAAATATATGAAGTTTTAATGAACAACCAAGGCTGTCTTCATTCTAGGAAGGAGTCTCCACAATCTCCAAATTACATTACAGGTAATTTAGCGGACGCTCTTATCCAGAGAATATATAAAATAATACAGTTATTACCAATAAATCCATGATGAAAATTATCAACCGAATGAGCACTGACATACACAAACACAAGAGTAACCCCATGTGATGCTCAGATTAAAATCATCAAATGTATTGGTCATATAAATTTCTTTATATATATAAATTTCTTTATATATATATATATATATATATATATATATATATATATATATATGCACATATATTATATATTTTACAGTGCTGCACTCAGGAAGGATAAACACATATCTACAGATAACTCACGTCCACTATATTCAGAGTTTGAGCTTCTATGATCCGGCCGTCCATTTAGGGTACCAAGGACCAGCCGGAACATATTAAAGAGATTTTATTTTCCCTGTGCTATATACATGGTACACAGAATGACTAATCAGGGAGCACCTGCTATTTTTACAAAGTGCTCTCTTTTAATATTTTTAATAACTTATTGCTGCTATATGGCCATTTGCACTATTGTATATTTGTATGTTTTAATGGTGTGCTGTGTTATGTGTATCGTATGTACCTTTGCTGAACTTGAAGTAGCCAATAATACATTTCCAATGAGGTGCACAATAAAGTAAATCTAATCTAATTTAGCACAATTACAATTATGAAAGACAATGTTAAGGAATGAAATTAGGAAGTATAACTAATCAAGTTTGTATTGGTGAGACTTTAACAATGCAAGTGTTAATCTACTGATAATAATGATTAGATTAGATGTTAGTGGGGATAATACAAGATATCCATTATTTAATAGATAACAAAAGGAATTATTAACATAGAAAGCTTTACTTGTCTTATCTTGTCAGATAAGATGCCTTGGACGAAGAAGGGGGGCAAGCCAGTCGAGATGGGACCCCTAATGGTGGGGTGGTCTTAGCTGGCTGGTCATGCTGCCGACGGTGAAACTCCCTGATCAACCGGGCATCCAGGACATGTCGCGCAGGAACCCAACACCTTTCCTCAGGACCATAACCTTCCCAGTCCACCAGGTATTGCAGACCCCTTCCCCGGAAACGGGAACGAAGGAGGCGGCGAAAGGGGTATACAGGACCGCCATCGATGAAGCGAGGCGGCGGGGTAAGCGGCGCAGCCGGGACCAGTGGGCTCTCCCGCACAGGTTTAACCCTGGAAACGTGGAAGGTCGGATGTATCTGCATGGAACAGGGCAGCTTTAGTTTGACTGCTGCGGGGTTGATAACTTCTTGGATTTCAAATGGGCCGATGAACCGAGGCGCCAATTTTTTAGACTCTACCCGTAACAGGATGTCCCGAGTGGACAGCCACACTTTCAGGCCAACTAGGTATTTGGGGGCGATGGTGCGGCGGTGGTTGGCAACCGTGACGTACCGGTCCGTCGAGCGGAGGAGAGTAGCTCTAGCCTGGGTCCAGGTTCGGTGGCAGTGGTTAATGAAAGCCTGGACGGAAGGACAGGAGACCTCTTTCTCTAATGTGGGGAACAGTGGCGGTTGGAACCTGTAGGCACACTGAAATGGGGACAGTCCAGTGGCTGAGCTGACCAGGGTATTGTGGGCATATTCCACCCACAGGAGCTGCTGAGACCAGGCCGAGGGATGTTTGGAAATCATACACCGAAGTGCTGTCTCCATCTCCTGACTTTTCCGTTCTGTCTGCCCATTTGATTTTGGGTGCAATCCGGAAGATAGGCTGACGATGGCCCCCAGGAGCGAACAAAACTCCCTCCAGAATATGGACGTGAACTGGGGTCCTCGGTCGGAGACCACATCAGTAGGGAGTGCATGGAGTCGAAAGACATGCAGCAGAACTAGTTCCGCAATCTTCTTGGCCGACAGGAGCTTGGGCAGCGGCACAAAGTGGGCCATCTTGCTGAACCGGTCCACTATAGTCAGGATGGTGGTATGCCCGTTTGACATAGGCAGGCCGGTTACAAAGTCTAGAGAGATGTGGGACCAGGGACGATGGGGCACTGGTAGAGGTAGCAGAAGGCCAACAGGAGCTTGGTGAGACGGCTTGTGCTGGCTACAAATGAGACACGCATTGACGAACCCACGAGTGTCCTCCTCCAGGGTGGCCCACCAGAATCTCCGTAGAAGGACCTTCTTAGTTCGTTGGATCCCAGGGTGGCAGGTGAGCTGGGAACTGTGGGCCCATTGAATGACATCAGATCTAAGATCCAGGGGAACAAACAGGCGGTCCGGCAGGCAGGAACTAGGACCGGGCTGATCTTTCAAGGCGGCTTTGACCCTCTCCTCCACCTCCCAAGTGAGAGAGGCAATCAAGCGGGGTACAGGAAGGATGGGATCCAGTTCGGTGACGGAGTTCTTCCCTCCCACAAACAGACGAGACAGGGCGTCTGGTTCAATGTTGTGGGAACCAGGCCGGTAGGACAGAGAAAAGTTGAACGTGGTGAAGAATAGGGACCCCCTGGCCTGCCGGGAGTTCAGTGTCTTGGCTGATTGGATGTACGCCAAATTCTTGTGGTCAGTCCAAACCAGAAAAGGCAGCTTCGTACCCTCGAGCCAGTGACGCCATTCCTCCACCGCCAGCTTAACGGCCAATAACTCCTGGTTCCCGATGTCGTAATTTCTCTCTGCCGGCGAAAATCTTTTAGAGAAGAAGGCACAGGGGTGAAGCTTCTGGTCGTCGGCCGCCCTCTGCGACAAGATGCTCCCTACCCCTACGTCGGAGGCGTCCACCTCCACCACGAACTGTCTCTCCGGGTCTGGAACTCACAGGATGGGAGCAGAGTTGAAACGGGACCTGAGGTTCTGGAAAGCCCCCTCAGCCGAGGGAGACCACTGAGACAGCACCTTTGAAGAGGTGAGGGCCATGAGTGGGGCAGCCACCGTGCTGTAGCCGCGGATGAAACTTCGGTAAAAGTTTGCGAACTCCAGGAACCGCTGTAACTGCTTACACGAGTCAGTAACCGGCCAGGAGGTGACCGCGGAGACTTTGGCAGGGTCCATCTGCATGCTCCCCTGTCCCACGATGTATCCCAGAAATGAGACAGTGATATGTGATATGGAACTCAAATTTCTCGGCCTTTACAAATAGGGAGTTCTCAAGCAGGCGTTGTAGGACGGCCTGGACATGATGCACATGTTCCCCCTTGGTACAGGAGTAGATCAAGATGTCGTCTAGGTATAAAGAACACCTGCTTGTCCAACATGTTTCTAAGAACATAATTTACCAATGCCTGGAATACCGCTGGGGCGTCACCAGGTATTCATAATGTCCAGACGCGGTGTTAAAAGCCTTCTTCCGCTCATCTCCCTCCCGGATCCGAACTAAGTGGTAGGCATTGCGAAGGTCCAACTTAGTAAAGATGGTAGCCCCCTGCAATAACTCAAAAGTGGAGGAGATGAGAGTCATTAATGTAACTTTCCATGGCCTCCCTCTCGGGTACTGACAGGGAATACAGGCGACCATGAGGAGGGGACATACCGGGGTGTGGCCCGGGCCTTGCTGAATACCTCCTGGAAGTCATGGTATTCAACCGGCACCCCCGATAAATCCAGAGCAGGACTGGAGCAGACGGACTGCTGCGGAGCGGCAGCTTGCTTCAGGCACACCTTGTGGCAGGCAGGAATCCACCCCAGAATGGCCCCTGTCACCCAGTGTTGGGGTTGTGGCGGCGGAGCCAGGGGTAGCCCAGAATCAAAGGAAGATGAGGAGACCGTAGAAGGTGAAACTGGATGGTCTTGTGGTGGTTGCCGGACAGTAGTATCCGAACAGGCATGGTCTGGTGAGTGACGGTCCCCAGGAGGTGGCCATCCAGGGCACTGGCCGGAACGGGGACTGGCAGAGGAACCCGGTCAATCCCCAGCTGCAACGCAAGGTCCTCGTCCATGAGTCCCATCAGCCCATCAGAGTCAATGAACGTAGCGAGGGTGTGGGACCCATCAGTCAACAGCAGTCGAACGTGACACAGAGGTCTTTGGTTTGGGAAGAGTCTTTGGGTTCGGCTCACCAGTATGTTCCCCATTACTGGTGAGCCCGGTTTTTTGCTGGGCATCTGGAAACAAAATGGCCACCCTGGCCGCAGTATAGACAGAGGTTCCTACGTCTACGGTGCTCACGTTCCTCTAAGCCCCACCTGCATGGGCTCAGGTCCGCCTGGCAAAGGCTCAGCATCGAAACTGGTGGGCGCCGCAGGTCCTCGCTGCCGGCCGGATGTGAAATGACCTAGTGGCCACTGTCGTCTCTCTCGCCTCCTCACCTGGATCCGCCGATCCAGTCTGCACGTGAGTTTGATTAATCATCTAGCGAGGATGGTAACTCAAAAGATACCAGTTCATCTTTAAGATAATCCGCTAGCCCTAGCAGGTGAGCGTAATTTTGAGCCGCAGAATTCCAATCACTCTGGCGAGCTCTGGTCCGAAAGTCAATCCCACCTGAGGCTCCGGTGCTGGTCCTGGAGCTGAAACTGGCAGCAGCGGAGCTGGAGAAGGCCCAGGACTAGTTGCAGATCTCATAGCTAGCATTAGCTGCTGAACCTGGGCAACTAACATAGCCATCACTTGCTCCTGGTTAACGGCCGACTGCTGTAGCTCGTTCGTCATCGAGGCAAACCTCGCCTCATGATGCTGGATGGCGTTCTCCACCTGCTCCATCCGGTTCATAGGTGGCGCTGTGTGTCCTGGGTCCATGAGTGGCCAGATTGTACTATCATGGAGAGTGTAAGGACCCAAATGCAACACACAGGAAACCAGGAATTGTAGATACACAGGTTTATTTACCGGAACAGGCAGGTACAGGAAATCCCAGGACACATGCAGAGACCTAATGCAAAATGATAATTTCACACAGCAGAGGGTCTTACTCAGACATAAGTAACCCAGTTTCAGAGATGAGGAAACCGAGCTTGAGGTCAGGGACAGAAGGCTGGTGGGTATTCCGGGGATTTGACGAGGTGGGTAGTTCGAAGACAGGCAGGGTCGATAACAGGAAATCAGTCCGGGCTAATCGCTGGAAAGTCTGACATGAGTAGAGAACAATCTGGCACTGAGTGAGTGACTGGGAGAGGCTTAAATAAGGGCTTGATTAATTGGCAGCTGCCTGAGCCCAAGGTGAGGTGATGAGGTGGGAGTGGCTGGCTGGTGAAGTGAGAAGGAGGCAGGGTGTGGAAAAGTACCGGGCTGAGGTAGGAAGTACTGGAGCAGACTGTGACAGAGATGGCATTTTTGATTGTAAATTCAAGGCAGAATTATTTAGGAAGACAAAAGTAGGAACTGCTTACTTTATACAACTGTGTTTGGCCATTCAACTTCTCCAGGGGTGGAAGAGAAATTTTTCACAGTGCTCATTGTAGCCTTGTTTGCTCTTTCCACTTCTCCATACCTCTTCATGAAGGTTAACAGTATGCAGGTGGCTTTTACCGCTTTCACTGCCTTCTCAGGGGTAATACCTAGTACCGGATGGAGTTACTGTGCAGTCAGGATACCAAAAGCATTTTCAACAAGCCGGTGGGCATGAAAGAGGCGGTAGTTATAGACACAATCATTTATGGGCAGATCCCGACCAGGATATGGTCGGCTTTGCGGCGGAAAGGCTTAATCTACCGCTCACACAGAAGGCATTGGTCCCATTAGGTCAACTCCTGGTAATAGAGTGTCTTTAGGTATCCCCAGCGTGCTCTCCCTTAGACCGCTAAGTGGGGAGTTGGACAGGATGCCACTGTCACTGTTCCCTACCAAAGACTTCTACATCAATGCCCCAGCATAACATTCACAGAGCCAAGGTACCCTTCAGCGCTTATAATCAGCATAAACAATTGTCACTCCACTCTTACTGCACAGACTAGGCAGATTGGGATTTACCGTGGCTCTTGTTAGCAGCTAGAGAAGTTGTCCAAGAAGGTACAGGATTGAGCTTGTTTTTGCACAGTTTCCATGGTCCCTTGTCTGTGGTGCATGATCAGTGGAGGTCAATTTACCCCCCAATGAGCCTGATGTTCATGGTTTTAGGCAGAAACTCTATGAGGATGCAGAACTGGCCAAACAGAAAGTACAAATAATTGTTTGATCGCAGAGCCAAGGGAATTTAGTGCGGGTGCTAGAGCTTACCTCTGAAAATCAGGGTTAATACTGTTAGAGATATATGTTATATGATGTATATATATATGAACTACTGACAACTGAGGGGTAGCAAACATTATAGAAGTTCCAGCAACTACTTTAAGAGTGTAACATAGTGTGCAAGCACCATCCTGCAATTTAATGAATAGGAGTGTTGTACAGTGGCCATGACGTGTTAGGAAACAGGAGGGGGGGGACTTACAGCAGCTTGACATTTGGCAGGCTGGCAGCTGGCGGGCCTTTGGTTGGGAAGGGGCATTCTAGTTGGCTGCATCTGTATTTCCTCCTGTTTGAATAATGTTTTCTAAAACCTACATCCATCCATCCATCCATCCATCCATCCATCGTCTACCGCTTATCCGGGATCGGGTCGCGGGGGCAGCAGCTCCATTAAGGAACCCCAATCTTCCCTTCTCCGGGCCACATCCTCCAGCTCCGACTGGGGGATCCTGAGGCGTTCCCAGGCCAGTGAGGAGATATAATCTCTCCACCGAGTCCTGGGTCTTCCCCGGGGTCTCCTCCCAGCTGGACGTGCCTGGAACACCTCCCTAGGGAGGTGCCCAGGTGGCATCCTTACGAGATGCCCGAACCACCTCAACTGGCTCCTTTCAACGTAAAGGAGCAGCGGCTCTACTCCGAGTCTCTCACGGATGGCTGAGCTTCTCACCCTATCTCTAAGGGATACGCCAGCCACACATCTGAGAAAACCCATTTTGGCCGCTTGTACCCGTGATCTCGGTCATGACCCACCCTTCATGACCATAGGTGAGGGTAGGAACGAAGATCGACCGGTATATTGAGAGCTTCGCTTTCTGTCTCAGCTCTCTTTTCTTCACAACGGTGCAGTAAAGTGACTGTAATACCGCCCCCGCTGCTCCGATTCTCCGGCCAATCTCTCGCTCCATCGTCCCCTCACTCGCGAACAAGACCCCGAGATACTTGAACTCCTTCACTTGGGGTAATGGCTCATTCCCTACCCGGAGTAGGCAATCCACCGGTTTCCTGCTTAGAGCCATGGCCTCAGATTTAGAGGTGCTGATCCTCATCCCAACCGCTGCACACTCGGCTGCGAACCGATCCAGTGACTGTTGAAGGTCACAGACCGATGATGCCATAAGGACCACATGATCTGCAAAGAGCAGCGATGAGATCCTCAGGTCACCGAACTGCAACCCCTCTCCTCCACGACTACGCCTCGATATCCTATCCATGAAAATCACGAACAGGATTGGTGATAAAGCGCTGGCGGAGGCCAACATTCACTGGAAACGAGTCTGACTTACTGCCGAGTATCCGGACACAACTCTCGCTTTGGGCGTACAGGGATTGGATGGCCCTCAAAAGTGACCCCCTCACCCCATACTCCCGCAGCACCTCCCACAGTATCACCCGGGGGACCCGGTCATACGCCTTCTCCAGATCCACAAACACATGTAGACCGGATGGGAGTACTCCCAGGCCCCCTCCAGGATCCTTGCAAGAGTAAAGTGTTGGTCTGTTGTTCCAAGACCAGAACGGAATCCGCATTGTTCCTCTTCAATCAAAGGTTCGACTACCGGCCGAACCCTCCTTTCCAGTACCTTGGAGTAGACTTTACCAGGGAGGCTGATAAGTGTGATACCCCTGTAGTTGGCACAATCTCTCTGGTTCCCCTTTTTAAATAGGTCTGCCAACCCCTAGGCACTGTCCCAGACTTCCACGCAATGTTGACGAGGCGTGTCAACCAAGACAACCCCTCAACACCCAAAGCCTTCAGCATTTCTGGACGGATCTCATCAACCCCTGCGGCTTTGCCACTGTGGAGTTGTTTGACTACCTCAGTGACTTCCATCAGGGAAATTGACGATGAGACTTCCAGCTCTGCCTTTACCATAGAGGCCGTGTTAGTCGGATTCAGGAGTTCCTCAAAGTGCTCCTTCCACCGGCCAATAACCTTCTCAGTTGAAGTCAGCAGGGTCCCACCCTTGCTGTACTGATGGTTCCTTGCTTCCCCCTCCTGAGGTGCCGGATGGTTTTCCAGAAGCACCTTGGTGCCGACCGAAAGTCCTTCGCCATAGCTTCTCCGAACTTCTCCCACACCCGCTGCTTTGCTTCTGACACGGCAGAAGCTGCCGCCCTTCTAGTCCTGCGATACCCTGCAACTGTTTCCGGAGTCCTCCCTGATAACATAACCCGGAAGGACTCCTTCTTCAGTCGGACGGCTTCCCTGACCACCGGGGTCCACCACGGTGTTCGAGGGTTACCGCCCCTTGAGGCACCTAAGACCTTGAGACCACAGCTCATCACCGCAGCTTCAGCAATAGAGGTTTTGAACATCGCCCACTCAGGTTCAATGCCCCCAACCTCCACAGGGATGGCTGAAAAGCTCCGCCGGAGGTGTGAGTTAAAGATCCCCAGGACAGGGGCTTCCTCCAGACGTTCCCAGTTCACCCTGCACTACCCGTTTGGGTTTACCAGGTCTGTCCAGAGTCTTCCCCCACCCCTTGATCCAACTCACCACCAGATGGTGATCAGTCGACAGCTCCGCCCCTCTCTTCACCCGAGTGTCCAAAACATGCGGCCTCAGATCAGATGATACGATTACAAAATCGATCATTGACCTTTGGCCTAGGGTGCTCTGGTACCATGTGCACTTATGAGCATCCTTATGTTCGAACATGATGTTTGTTATGGCCATTCCATGACTAGCACAGAAGTCCAACAACAAACGACCGTTCGGGTTTAGATCAGGGAGGCCCTTCCTCCCAATCACGCCTCTCCAGGTGTCTCCATCGTTTCCCACGTGTTCGTTGAAACGATGCAGGGCTCCATTCAGGGTCTCCAAGAAAGCCGAATACTCCGAACTGCGGTTTGGGGCATAGGCACAAACAACAGTCAGAGTTTTCCCCCCCATAACCCAAAGGCGTAGGGAGGCGACCCTCTCGTCCACCGGGGTAAACTCCAACGTAGCGGCGCTCAGCCGCGGGCTAGTGAGTATCCCCACCCCGGCCCGACGCCTCACACCTTGGGCAACTCCGGAGAAGAATAGAGTCCAACCCCTATCCAGGAGTACGGTTCCAGAGCCAAGACTGTGCGTGGAGGTAAGCCCCACCAGATCCAACTGGTAGCGATCCACCTCCCGCACTAGTTCCGGCTCCTTCACCCACAGAGAGGTGACGTTCCACGTCCCCAGAGCCAGCCTCTGCAGCCCGGGTCTGGTCCGTCGAGGTCCCTGACCATCACTGCCACCCGTGTGACAGCGCACCCAACCCCAGCGGTTTTTCCCATGAGTGGTGGGCCCACAGGGTGGATGGATGGGAGGCACCACGTAGCTTCTTCGGGCTGTGCCCGACCGGGCTCCGTGGCAAACCCGGCCAACAGGCGCTTGCTGTCGGGCCCTCCCTCTGGGCCTGGCTCCAGACGGGGGCCCCGGGCTTCCTCCGGGCAGGGTCTCTCCTTTCCTTTCCCTTTCTTTATGAAGTCGTAAAACCTACAGTGAATAGGAAATTATGGAAGCTTTTTTGAAGATGAAATGTCCTGTTTGTTTGTTTTTTAAAGATTTGTGTATCAGTAGGAACTCATGGGCTTGAAGCTGAGAACCACCGCGAGCATTGAGAGATGGACCAGCACATTGTGCTTGATTGGTTGATCTTGGATGAAAGGCAAACTATCCCCTCTGGCTTTGTCTGATATTTCTCTGCAAGCACAGCCGTTTCTGCAGAATTATTCAGAAGCATGGCACAAAAGACCTTAATCTTGTTGTCACTCCCAAAAATGATTCATCACATGCAATTAGTGTTGAATAATTATTTTTAAAAGCATATTCAACTTTTTCATGTAGTTTTAGGAAGTCACTGTGAATTATCTGAACTGGTTTCCAAACATTTAAATCAAGTGTTGCGTCCCAGCTCTCAGCAAATAGCATATTAATGAGAACAGAAACAAGCAAATAAAAGCACCACTTCACTTTGGAATAATATTTCAATTTTCCATAACACTTAGCAAGGGTGGCTTTATAGGTCACAAACTCCATTATGTATTCTGTGAATTGTGTACGGGGGGATGCATTTCAATAAAAATATATGAAGTCAAATGCAGAATGAAAGTAGAGGGAGAATCTTCTGATGATGAATACTTAAAATGTTGTGTTAGCTGTCTTTGTAAACCACACTTGTGGTGCTTTCCTCACCTACTAGACCAGAGTTTGCCAAAGTATGGGCCGTGGGATACAAACATTTCTTCCATGGAGGACACTCATTACAATATATATTCTTTGTTCTCAAAAAAAGTGTTTATATTTACTTGTTATAAATGTATGGATTAATTTCTGAGAATCAGATTTTTTTTATAGAAAGCCCCTTAGATTTTGAAATTGTTTTGAGATGGTAGAAGGCTCATCTGTAACGATTTTGGACACAGGTAAGGAAGAATCAAATGCAGACACCAGAGACATATTAAAGTGTTAAATGAAATACTTGCAAAAAGGGTAGCACAAACTCAAAACGCTCACAAGGAGGATACACCAAAAATACTAGTGATGGCCGTGTGATACTGAAGCTTCAATACATGCTTCAAACCTTGAACTACACATAAGTTCAAAAAAACATATTAGTGAAACATAAAGAAAATAAATATCATCTTCCAGGAGTGCTGGGTCCATACTTGGTCAGTTTGTTCTGTTATGGTGTGGTGAAGGTGTGGTGTAGGATGACCCAAATGCAGCAGGCAGACGATGATTATAATAACAAAAAGCAAGCTTTTAATGACACAGCTGAACACAAAATACAAAATTCCAAAGTAACAAAAACCAATCTAAGAAGGAGACAGCGTAGACACCAGGTAACATCAATGTACGAACTGACAAGGAACACTGGGGAAGACAAGGATATATACACAGACACTAATCACCAGAACGAGACACAACTGGGAGAGAAAAACTGTTCAGCATTTTTAAGCAGGTATTTGACAGTGTTTCAACTCATGTCCTGAGATTATAAATACATCTCTTTAAATAGGCATCTTCCTAATGCCTTCAAAAAAAGCTGTTGTAAAACCCTTACTAAAGAAACCAATCCTAGATGGTAATGCATTGCCAGCTATTGGCCGATATCCAACCTTCCATTCATTAGTTTACTAATATACCTAATAAACAATAATAAACTATATTTTAAAAGGATTTAGAATGTACCACAACACTGAAACTGCTACAACTAAAATAATCAGCGACCTCAGACAAAATTATGATGAAAATAAAGTGATAATTTATGCTTAGTAATAGTATTGCAAAGCCGTCCTCACAATACCTGACTTGTTTCCACTTCCACGTATGAAAGGCTGTTTTGACGAAGTAGGTTTGGATAACTTTGTCAATAAATTCAAGCTGCTGAAGGGCAACTGGCAGGTCCCTTTGTCTCTTACCAGCTCATTCATGCTTGGTTGTGTCTCCCTCCTTTGTTAAGGCGTCGTATCACAATACACCCAAAAAAAGCAGTTTAATGTGTGAATTCCCCAACAGTTAAATTGTGGTCAACAGTTACATTGTTCTGATTTTGAAAGTTTTGTGAAATCTTTTTCTCTGCCTTCTGCTTGTGAGGTTGGTTTGGCTTTCTGGCCCAGGAGCCGGTGCTACCTGCACCTAAGTTTCTGCCCATCTGTCGTGCTTTAAAAGATGACATGCCATATCCTGGGCTATTATTATTATGTGTACTATGCGTGTCCAGCTAACGGTAACTCCTGTGTGTGTGAAGAAATTATACTTGGATTAATGTGTTCTCCACTTTTCCATTCCTGAAGCAGCACATTGAAATGAAGGCTTTGAAAAGTGGAGGTGTGGGGATGACAAAGAAGCAGGTGGGACAAAAAGAATGAAAGACAAGAAAAGAAAGAAGCAGCTCCAAGAATAAAGGAGAGAAAATGGATTTTAACTAAGAAAGAGGTGTATGTGTGTGTGTGTGTGTGTGTGTGTGTGCGTGCATGCATGCGTCTGTGAGAGAGATGATGAGGAAAAAGAGTTCAAGTGTGTGCAGCAATTGAAGGGTCTCATTAATTTGAAGGAGAGGAACTTCAAAAGAGACATTTCACACACACACACACACACACACACACACACACTGTTCTTTCATATTTTATTTCGCTTTCGCAAAACACATTAGCAAACAGCACATAACCATTAAATGATAAATGATAGTAGAAAGTCATGAAGACCACAAATAATAAAACAAATAGACAATGTAATGTAGATAATTTAACTTAAAAATTAAACATTGTGAGACAAAGGTCAACAGCTCACCTCAGGAATCGTCCCCAATACAGGAAGACTAGACAAAGGCACAATCTAATTTGTGCAATGGGAGTTTTATCATAAAATCCAAAAAGGCTTGCCATAAGTGCTTATTTGTTCTTCAACCAGTAAGTTATTTTCTCCATGGGCATACAACTAATGACTTTAGAAAGATGCTTTCCAATTTCCATTTTTTTTAAGCAACGGCCTGCAACATTTACGTGAGCCTTATCATGTAGCTATCTACATGATGATGAAGTTAGTAAAGTTAGTAAAGTTGGGTAAAGTTACCCAATAAACACATTTCCGGGTCCAAAGGAAAGACAGCATCATGGATATTGGATAGGGTGTCAAATACCCCCTGCTCAAACTCCTGCAGTTTAGGGAACTGACAAGTAGAATGTTGGAATGTCCCCTCATCTAAGCCACATCTTAAAACAAAGGGGTGATACATTGGAGTTGTATTTGTCCAGTTTATCTGGGGTGAAATGATACAGAAAGTTAAATTATATCAATCTATATCTGGGTTTAAGGTTGAGGTGACACCATCTCTGCACAGGTCACCCAAAGTCTGGATCTGTCCAGATCAGGTGAAGTTAATATACTGTAAGATCCTTGGCAGCAGTCTATTTTTCCATAAAGGGGTTTAAGGGGAGAGGAATCCTTCTTGTTTGAACAATTCATGTTTGTACCAAATGTGAACTGACTGGATGATTAAAGGGCATACGAAATGATAAACATGCATTTCTACTGATGATAGTAAATGCTATTTGTTGTGTAAAATAATGTGTTATTTATAACACAATGATCGCAGTATTTAATAAATCATGATTTAGTATGTCGACCACCAATGTTTACATTGCCGCTACCGGAAACACCCGACGCCGTGTTCTGACGTCACAAGTAGAATACAGTCCACCAGTTGAATACACAGACAGCACGGCAGAAGCGGCAGACGTGGCAATGTCAGACTCTGGCTCGGATATTTCGACAGAATCGAGTGACAGTGAGTCGTCAATAGACTCGTTGCACCTTCAAGAAGAGGAGTTTATTGAAGAGGATGCCGGTGTCGTGGATTTAGATCATGCCGGCCAGTTTAACGTGGTGGAAACGGAGCAGCTCGAGACACAGTATTCAAGATGGAGACACAGACGGGAGCGAACATGCGGATGATGGTGACGGTGATCCTGGATTTGGAATCCTGTGCGGCAACAGAACACAGACAGGTATATACATTTGACTATAGTTCATAGAACATCTCAATATATAGTAAATACATCATAATAAAACGAAACATTATCCTCGATCTTAAATAGATCGCAAGCTATCCTATATCGAGTCGATGGCTTGGTTTCCTTGAATTGTTATGAACCCGACTAGTTTCTCTATTATTTCTCTACTTGGGCACATCGACGTCTGTAAAGCTTGATAACTTGATTCTTTCTCGAAGTTTTTGCGGTTGAGGTTCTATCGTTGTGTCTGATGCCAAACGTCATATATTACGAGGCTGTATATAAAGCATTAGCTATCAAACAGACCGGAGGACAGCACTGGTTTATAATATATAGTATAGTCTGTATACTGAGCGTCTCACGGCTGCCTATAGTAGCCAGAACACTTACCAGATGTTCATGGAAGTTACGATGTCATAACTTTACAAGACTTACGTGAAACGGGTAACAAGTTGCTACTAGATAGATCCCACCTCCGTACGACCATAACAGGCTTATGAGCTGCTTACGAGCCTGTCGTGAAACACAGGCATATAAATAGTATGAAATTAAGATGGATATTGCATATTATGTCCTTACCATTCTTCCTTTGAACAATTAGGTGTACATGTCACGCGTTCCACCCACTATTAGTTTGTTTTCACCTTGTCAGTAATTCTCTTATCATTTCAGATCCTGGTTCATCCTCACTGCCTGCAATCAACTTATTCCCCTCACCTGGTTTCCACAGCCCATCTCCTCACCTGCTTCTCATTCCCTCATTAGTTCTCTCAGAGGATATATACCAGTTCTCGCCCACTTGTTCCCTGCCAAATTGTCTTGTGTTTTCCTGCCAAGCTCTCCAGCGATTGTCTAGTTTACCTGTTTAGTTTTCCTGACCTGCCCGTTTTTACCCTGCCTGCCTATTCCTGGACTCCGATTCTTCTGCCTGCTCCTTACTGGATTTGTTTGCCTTTTGGACTAATTTACCGGTATTTGACTTTACCTGGATTACCGAGTAAACTGAACTATATTATATTCTGCCTGTCTCTGTGTCGTGCTTTTGGGTTCAGTTCTGTCGGTTCCAGCGAACCTTACAGTACATGTGAAAACTGTACAATTATGGAAGCAATTGAAGCGCTGCTGCCAAGAAAAGGATGTCATGGAGGAATTCAATGAATATGAGGGACATGGTGCAAACATAAACTTCATAACAGATCACCCAGGATTCAAATCAAAGTGTCTGGATGTTTGGGTGTTGCAGACAGCCTACCAAAGGTATTCAAAGAGGGATAGACGACAAGCAGGTGAGCAGCCACGTAATGAGTAAGTTACTTGTGTGCACAAATGTGTAGAGCTCAGAAACGTTGATGTATTTATGGGGAGTCGAATGGTCACTCTGGCACAGTCACAGAATAAATAGATAAATAAGGTTGAAGTGATTACCATTGACATGTATTAACTTGTATTTTACAGAATGTATCACTATGTGGCATACCGTCAGCTGGCCAGATTTTGTTGGGGAATACTTGGTAAGAACCAGAGTGCCATCATGTGCCATTCAAAAGATCTGTGCTACATTTCCATCTGACAACTACACGTCATTCAAGTATCAGCACTTTATTAGAGTCAATAACAAAACACAATGTCAGTTCAGTGATTGAATCTGCTTCTATATAGCACAACACCATCCCTCTTGTTTGGTTCTTCCACTGACTGCTGAGTGGAGCTGGGACTTTGAAAAGTTCCTCATCAACATTGTCTTGGCACAAAGCGTTGAGTCTTGGTCGAGAGTGATACTTTTTTCCTATCCCTGCTCTCTGCTTCCTACTCCATAACATAAACTGTCTTTTATGTTCTTCCATTGTTTTCAACGCTTTAATCTTTCTCTTTGACATTACTTTTTCCTCTTGCTCTCTCAAGCTTACGTTTAACTTTCTTACTTCCTCAACACTAAATGATCCTCCTTCAGGAAAACCAAGCTTAACAATGTATGAAATCATTTAAATTAAATTAAAAGGCTAAGATAAAGAGATATAAAATATCACTTTTAAAAGGCTTAAGTAAAAAGATATGTTTTTAGCTTACTTTGAAGATATTGAGCGAGCTTGCCTCCCCAATGTCTGCAGGTAAAGTGTTCCATAGCTTTGGTGCATAATTGCTAAAGGCTGCATTCCCAATTTTCTTTTGGATGTTTCTGGGAACATTTAATAAACCAGTAGTGGATAATAATAATAATGTTCTTGGGGGCACATAGTTTATTAGTGAGTTGGCAGTGTAACTTGGTGCAGTTCCGTTTAGGGCTTTGTATACAAGGAGAACCTTAAAATCAATTCTAAAAGTCACTGGAAGCCAGTGTAGAGTGGCTAACACTGGACTGATGTGGTCTCTCCTCTTGGTTCTAGTCAGCAGCCTCGCTGCAGCGTTTTGGATGAGCTGAAGTCTCTCCATTGTTTTTTTCGGAAGGCCTGTAAAGAGTGTATTATAGTAATCGAGTCGGCTTGAGATTAAAGCATGGATTAGTTTTTCAGCATCTTTTTGATTTATAAATTGTCTTATTTTAGCTATATTTCTAAGGTGGAAAGAATGTTTTTGTCACCTTGTTTATGTGGGATTTTAAGTTTAGATCTGAGTCTATGATAACACCAAGACTTGTAACTTCCGGTTTAATCAAAGGAGCAAGTTTCCCCATGTTATTCAGCATCATCTCTCTTTTTGCTACAGGACCTACTAGTAGGATTTCAGTTTTGTTCTCATTTAATTTTAAGAAATTATTGCTCATTTATTTATTGCTGACAGACAGGTGGTGATGGAGTTAATAGCTGTAGTATCATTTGGTTCAGCAGAGATGTACAGTTGCGTGTCATCTGCGTAGCTATGGAAGCACACATTGTGTTCTCTTATGTCCCCCAGTGGTAGCATGTATAGGGAGAACAGTAATGGACCGAGGCAGCTCCCTTGTGGAACTCTAAAGTGGGCATCATGCTTCTCTAACACATGATCTCCAAGCCTGACAAAATACTTTCTCCCTTTGATATATGTTCTGAACCAGTTTAATACACAGTCAGAAAGACCAACCAGTTGTTCTAGACGATTAATTAGGATGTCATGGTCGATCGTGTCAAATGCTGCGCTCAAGTCTAGCAGGATAAGAATTGAGACCTTGTTCGTATTAGAGTTTAGTCTGAGGTCAATAATTATTTTAGTCAGAGCAGTTTTGGTACTGTGGCATGCTCTGAAGCCTGATTGAAATTCCTCCAGGATGTTGTTTTCTTTAAGAAAGGAGTTTATTTGGACCGAGACACTTTTTTCTAGTATTTTGCTGATGAATGGAAGGTTAGATATTGGCCTGTAATTGGTCAGTGTATTACTGTCTAGGTTAGGTTTCTTTAGCAAGGGTTTTATAACGGCTGTTTTGAAGACGTCTGGGAAGATGCCCGTTAGAAGAGACGTGTTTATAATATATAGGACGTGACTTGAAATGCTGTCGAATATCCGCTTAAAGAATGCTGTAGGTATCAGGTCAACACAAGAGGTGGAGGAGTTACATTCCATCACAGTTTTATGAAGCTCAGTTAATGTGATGCAGGTGAATGTTCCCATGGTTACATCACAATGTTTGCAGAAGTTCTGTGTCTGCGTCATAAGTGATGCTGGCTCTGATTGAAGTTATTTTATTATTGAGGAACAATGCGAGTTCTTCACACTTTGATGCAGAGGACTGCGGACGGGTGGGTGCAGTGTTCAGTAGTTGGTTAATAGTAGTTAAAAGTAATCCTTTCTTGCCAGCTGCATTGCTTTACCATAGGCAGCCATGGATTCTTTGTAGATATCATAGTTAACTGTGAGCTTAGTTTTCCTCCATCTTCGTTCAGCTGCTCTACAAGTCCTCTTAGTCTGAGTAACATTTCTGTTGTTTAACCATGGGGAGATTCTGTCAGTGGATTTCTTTTTTACCTTTAATGGAGCAACAATATCCAGGGTTGTTTAGATTTTCAATCATGAGATTTAAGGAGCAGTCTGAGCATGGCTCACATGATCTCATGATGTTAGATAATGTTTCCTCTGCTGTGTCATCTAGTATTCTTTTTTTGACCACTGTCTCTCTTATGGTCTTTGTTAAGAGTAGGTTAGCATAAAAAAAAACAGTGATGGTCAGATATTGGTAATTCGATTACTGAGACCTTATCGATGTCCAGCCTTGTTGTTGTCACTAAGTCTAGTGTGTTACCATGCTGAGTGGATTCACTGATATTTTGTTTTAAATTATAGCTGTCTAGTAACTTTTCAAGTTCAATAGTCTTGGGATCATTCTTCTTATTTATGTGAATATTTAGGTCTCCATGCAGGATTCATTCTTTCATTCTTTCTTTCATTCTAGTGATGCTGAGTGAAATCAGCTCTGAGAATTCCTCTAGAAATAGTGTTGAAAATTTTGGTGGCCTGTACAATGTGATGATGAGCAAAGATAATTCTGCTTTGAGCTCAATAGCAAGATATTCAAATGATGTAAATTCACCCAGGTCAATGTCATTACATACAAGCGACGCTGATAAAATAGCGGCAATCCCTCCACCTCTCCCATTTTGTCTGACTGCCTGGTAGTATTTATAGTTTGGAGGACACATCTCAGTCAGTGTTGCCACACCAGGAATGTTGTTTAACTAGGTCTCAACTAGAAACATACAGTGCAAGTTCTTTTGAACTATCATATCATTAATCAAAAAAGATTTGGTAGCCAGTGATCTGACATTCAGAAGAGCCACTTTTAGCTGCAGGGAGTCTGTGACTGCAGTCAAAGCCGGTCCTGGCTGTGCACTGATATATCTAAGATAACCAGACGCAGTGCGTGCTGAGCAGTGATTATTTAGTCTGGTAGTAGTTAAAACAGGAACGGCATGACCAGTTTGGGGCGGGGGTGATGTCCTAGAGTGTCAATGAGCAGGCTTTTGGCATAAGCCGAGGGGGAGGTGCGGGGGACGTCTGGGAGGGGGGAGAAGAATGGGGGATGATGGTGGGGTATGATGGTTTAGAGCGAGGGGTTATTTGAGGTGTCATTTTAAGACCACCATTCACCAATTTGTTCATCCTGTCGCTAAAAGGGAGGAAAGGAGAGGAAGAAGAGGGAGAGGGGAGGGGGGAGGGTGTCTCAATGCTACTTCACAAAATTTCAACTTCATCCATGTCTGGCGGTGGAGTTGAGGGACTGGGGTCCTTGGTGTGCAGGCTTGTTGTGGCTGGTACTGCAGCAAGGTCACTCGCTCCAGTTGTTTGGACGTCATCATGATGGTTATCTGGTGGTGTGGGGGATGGTGTCGCCTTGCATTTAGCCAAAGTTGGGTGGCTAATGGTGTGATCTATATTTGAAGCGAACAGTTTTTCTCCAGATCTGTTTAGAGAAAATCCATTTCTTCCAAAAAGGCCTCTACGCTGCCAATAAAGTTCACTTTGTGCAGGGGACAGGCAAATGATAGCCACCTGCTGAGCGCCAAAATTCTGCTAAATGTATGTTTCAATGTCTTTAGAGCCTAGAACTTTTAGCAGTTCAGTAAAGTCACGTTTTAGTGTTTCCCTTTCTCCCCTTGAGATATCATTATTCCCGGCATGAATAATAACCTTGTTCACATATTTGTGGACAGACAGCATTTCTGGAAGTTTTTTTGTTATGTCACAGATCATTTCATCAGGGAAGCAGTATGCTTTGGTATCTTTCTTACCGTTAATGTTAATGCCTGATACAGTAGAGTCGCCGATAATTAGCGTTGCTGGCTCAGTGATCTGTGGTCCTCTGTTCGGCGCACATCCTCGATCCGCTGTTTGCTTAGTGATCCGCTGATCGTCCTCCGTCGGCTTCTGTGGTCCTCTGCGTCTCGTTCTCCCCGAACGGCGCGGGACTGACAGGTGAGCTGGGTCCTCCACCGGCGATCCAGGCTCGGTTTGTATCGGTAGGAATCTGTTTTCCAGTTGTAGAGACATCATTGGCGGCGGGGCATTCCTTGCAGTGTTCACTGCTACAATCCACGGTTGGATGGGGGTTGATGTCAGCCGTTGCCGGCATAATGGCAACAGGGGCCAGTCTCTTTCTGTCAAGTCGGGTTCTTCTAGTTTGTTAGGGGTGGCTTTAAGTTCTGCTCCACGCTTATTCCAGATGTGACTGTTCTCCAGGGAAAGCTGTAGCTTCACCTTTGGGGTCCATTGTATTGTTGTGTCCTTCTCTTCTAGATGAAATATCTTTGCCTGAAGTACTGCAATCTTCTGTAGATGTCCACGGCAGTCCGTGCAGGGGGGCATATCCGTGAAAATTAAATTAATATTAGCAGAAAGCAGCAAGCAGAGAAAGTTAAACAGACTCACGCTTTTACTCAAACTACAGAATAAAATGGGGAAGCCTGTTATAAACATTGAACCTATACTTAATTAAGCTAATGAAGTGTAATTAGCTAAAGGTATTAATACTACAAACAATAACACACAGATATTGGCTAGGGCCTGGTGTAAACTTGTTACATATAGTAGGCCTAGACCGATTATGGCTTTATGCTTGAAACAATAAATAAAGTAAACAAGTAGCACGCTTACCTTTGCTCTCTCCCTTTTGGCGAATGCATTTCATCGTCTCTTTGGTGGAGGACTCTGCACCGGCGGACGTGTTTGAATCGGCGTGCTGGCTTGTGCTGGCTTGTGCTGGCTGGGGTCTCAGCAGTATTGTAGGCACAGCATCTGCGTTCAGTTTTGAATCTCATTTCCTTGGCGAGCATAGTTTGTTCGAAATACGATCTCTCAAAGTGCTGCCCACAATTCATCGGTTTCATCAACACACTTGTCTTAAACGCGACATTTTATCATCTTTTGGTCACAGAAAGCTAGATTTGGAGACTGCCCCACATCCCAATACAACACATCGCTTCACAATTATCCTTGGCGATCGATTGTTGTCCATTCTTTCTCGTAATAATTGACAGCAGCTTTGCTGGACGCTTCAACACAGACTAACACGGGCGGCGGCTGTATTCTACTTGTGACGTCATCGCCTGAACGTTGCCGAAGTGGATGCTCTCGGCGCAGCGATCAATTGTTGTTAGCGGAAGTCATTTTTATGCTGTTATGATCGTGATTTATTATGAATACATCAATATTAAAAATATATATATGGCACATTTCACAATGGATATGCAACCTCTATCATATACCAAGCCCAATAACACTGACTAAATATCATTTCGTAGGCCCTTTAAGGGGTAATCTGTTGCAGTTTTAATTGACTTATGCTGGCAAACAATGTTGAGCAATGAAGGAGGAAGGCCATTATCAAATATCTGTGCCAAATATCTAGATTGGGCAGAATAGCAATGCATTTTAAAGTTAGGGAGTTTGAGCACTTCCTTGTCATGATTCAGTGACTTATCATTCGACCAACTGTCGAACCAAAACTATTAAAGAACATTCAACTGTTTTCAACTATTAAGCTCTTAGATATTTTCTTGTTTCATCTGGGAAATCCCCATTTCTGCTTTTGACAATAACAGGTCATCTTTGATATTACTGAATACAGTCAACAAAGCAACAAGACATCAGGGACCTTCCCAGTTTGGGGAGTGTAGCACTTCCAGGGCTCTGCTCTTGTTTATACTGGCTCACTGACATGCCTAACCGGTGTATGGAAACACCCAGGATTACAAATGTGACCTGAAACACATTTTGATTCTTCTGTATGTCTGTAAAGAAGTCTCAGCTTTCTGGGAATACCAACATTATTTGTGGTCACGTACACAAGTACGACCACACACACACAGTACAGTAGATAGAAGCCCATGTAGACAAGAATCCAAAAGTCATAGAATGCAATTGATAAAATATTAACAAATATAATGTACATATGATGTCAAATATAATACATAGTGTTGATTAAAAATTAATAATATGAAGAATATATAATGAAAAATATTAAATATGGAACAATGTGCAAGTCCATATCCAAAAAAGAAACGGCACTAGAACATGGAAAGAATATGAACAAATATTATATACATTTAATGTTATATAATATAATATAACAATTATACATTTGATTTATAGAGCACTTTTCATATTACTCAAAGATATATAAAAAATTATTAAAAATATATATATATATACTCATACGGAATAATTATATATAATGAGCCACTTGAACAAAATTGAGCCCAATTATGTTCATATAATATATAATCTAGGTTAATGCTTTTTTATTTAATAATATAGACTATATTTAATATTATTCAATATTGAAACACAGTCATGTACACTCAAACATGCTTACTACCTGCCCACATCACAGACGAGCCAAAACTGGTTTTGGACAAACTGGATCTTTTGTGTCGTCAGTGCAGAAGTCCCTGACACATTGTCATCACACTAAGGCCAGGTGGTTTCTGTGCAATGTGCAGTGTGCAGGGCTTCAGGGTTAGGGGCAAGGAAGACTCCTCCATGTTCGACCAATCCAGCTTGGGCTTTGTGCATGCTTCTCTTGGAGCACACATATTGGAGCTGATGTTCCCAAGGAGAACCACATGTATATCTTGAAAATGACATTGCATGAAATACAAAAGTCATCACAAAGAATTGAGTCTAGCTAAATCATGTTGAATCATAACCCTAACCTGATTTTTTTCCATATTAATGTGGCCCCATATTCAGAAACATAACCTATTCCCCATGTTATCAGTTTACAAGCTTTACTTTTACTACATGATGAGCTATTTGTTATGCTATTTTTAAAATTACTTCCTCACGTTTTGTGTTTCCCATAGCAACCTTTTCTCCTAGAAATTCTGTTTGTATACTAAATTGTTTTCATATTACGTTGTGTGGTGATAAGGTAATAACTCCCTAGATTATGTTCAGAGAGGGAATGAAACATAACGTTTCCTCATTATGTTAACCTCTTAAGGGGTGGGGGACTTTACTCGAAAATACGAAAATACCTACAAACGACATACCCAAAGTATATTATAAGCTGCTCTTCAACCATTTCAATTCAATATAAAACTCTCTTATTGTTCTTGAAAAACATTGATTAATCACTCCAAGTGCTTCTGGCACTGAATAATAGTAGTCTGAATATACTGAATTTGAAGAAAATACACTCCGCCTGAAGTTTGTTGTTGAAAAAGATGCCTGAAGATAGGTATAGCTGGTAGGTATGGACTGGAAAACACAATAAAAACATAACACCACGTGTTATGAAGTTCAGCTCCAAATTTCAGATAAAAGGGATAAAAACTTAACATATTAGACAGGTTTTTTTTAAGAATAACACCAGGCGTTCACAAGCTGTGCATTTGGAGATATTATAATATTTATTGATAAAAAGGCCATAAATAACTATTGTCCTTTACTATAAATAACTATTATATACCCAATTATCCCTGTCAGTAGTAATGACACAAAGTAAGCGAAGTACAAACAAATGTTTAGTAATATTTGTGTTTTTTTTGCATTTTGTAATTAATAAATACAATTATAAAAAAATACAACTAATTATGTCTAAAGGTCGAGCAGTTCATTGGTTACACGATACGTGAGTCACCGAGAGACTGGGCTGCTGCAGGCTCCTTCCGTAAACAAAAGAAGAGGGCTGGCACTTCCTTATCAAGTTGACACTGATTGGCTTTGATGGCTGTAGAAATCGCATGGAAGCTCAGATTGGCTCAAATGAAGTGTCAATCGAATGCCTAATGTCCGCCCATTCGGCTGTGTGGGCAGCGGGAGTAACTTTTTCTCCAAAAATAAATATCTCACAAATCGATCAGCTGATTTGAAAGATTGCAACAGCTGTTCATGGGCTTTTATCAATGTGATGATGTTCAACATGGATATATCTTACTGGAATTATTACTGATTACAGGACAATGATGAGACTTCATTGGTGAATTGTCTTAAAGTTATGGGTTTGATTGTGAGTTTGCTTGCTTGTGTGAGATGCCTACTATACTTGCTGTTGTGATTTTGATCTCAAAACAGTTTTTCTCACGAGATTCAAAGCTTTCTATGCGGCATTGCGTAAAAACTCCAACTACAGCTGACTGTATACAACACAGGGCACAGGGCACACCTGGAAATAGGCAGACGGCCCGCCACCCATTAAGAGGTTTTAACAGACGTAATGTTTAGGAGACACACACCTGACACATACCTATACTACACACTAGCACAACTTTATTAGTTGCTTTCTAAGCCTGATCTAGTGATTTTTAAATGCCTTTACAAACGATAAAAAACAAGGATCATATATCTTAACTAGAAGCACTTACCATTAGTAATTTCTTTGATTTGGTCACGTCTTCTCACCATCTCCTCCGATGTTAAGAGTTTACAGTTACACTTAACAACGTCCTCATTTAAATAACTATAATCTGAGACATTATGCTCCATCATTGGGTCAGCCATGAGTGGAATATCTTCCTCCTCACATTCCTCCAACTCACTTTATCCATCATGATCAGGGTTAGTCGAGCTGTGAAGTAATGTGGTCTAATTGTCGTCAGAAGTAGCAAATATAACTGGAACAGAATTTTAAAGTCCAGCGATGTTTTCTTTACGTGAATTAATTTTATCAAGCCAGCTATCATCCTCTGTCAACCACAATCTGTCAACTGTCAATAAACTTTATTCAGCCTTTGTCAATGAACAGCTGTGTGCCGGGGACAGTGTTACGACAACGTTATTTTTGAAAGCCTCAAACCCAATACTTATCATTTCAATTCCACACTGCTGTTGACATTGTATTAAAGCTGAGACGGTATTTATTCAGAAAGAAACACATAAAGAACATGTAAAGACGTGTTTCTACAAGAACATATTTGGTCATTCTGATTACTAGTCATGAGAGCATTTGTGTCGTCACCTCTGTGGAGGAGATTAAGCCTCCCACAGCTTTAAAAAAAGTGGGTCATGTAGTTGGTGTTTCTTGACCCTTCATCCTTCTTTATAGCCACATTCTCACATTTCATGATCATTACCAATACGAACAATAGCTAAATCTACAAGAGAGAAGGCCGAAGTTGTAATAAAATATCACTTTCCTTGAGTCCAAAAATAAACAACTGCGGAAGTGTTAAGATGTTTTTGGTCTGTTCTCGCTTTCAGCTATTCCCATCCTGCATCCTAACATGTGTTTAATGTTACTTAACTAACTTACTAGCATACTACTTACTAACTTAACTGGATGCAGTATATCAGGATGTGAAGTAACTTTAGCAGCACACTCTGGATGATGGCAGATCATTTTGAAAAGAAACTAATAAAGTTATGTCTGCAAATCCCTGAATGATATGATGTCTCTATGCCATGTCTGATATGACGTGACACCTGTCATGACCATTATGAATGTCGGATGTTTATGAATGTTGCCACTTAGTAAATTATGACACTTTTAATGCTAAGTTGTTTGAGTTGTCTCGGTTATGACAACCTGACATTAACAAGACAACATTACATGTCATGTCACTATTAAGCTCTAATATGTTAACATTACATTACTTTGTCACATGTGGTTGGTTTTGACATTAGCTGTCATGAGACCATCGTAAATGTGTCATGGATGTTTACTTTGACCTAAAGTACAGTGGATTTTGACTTGTTATTAAAATGTCATTAAGTGTCTTTACACTTTTAAATACCCTAACAGAAGCAATAGAGAGCTGTTCCTTTATTGTATTTACACAAATGTTTCATAAAAATGTACATATATGCTGAAACAGAAGTTTCCAGTTGATGTAATGTTGTTAAAGCCTCTGAACACCCACACAGGTATGTTCAGTTAATCCGGCTGATTAGATCTTCTCTCAGGATTGTGTGGGTGTGTATAAACTAATTAATCTTCCTGAGTCTCCTGTTAGCTTTGTTGCACCTGATAGGGCAGGACAAATTACACCTTTATCAGGTTTATTGGCAGATGGAGATTTGTGACCTCATATTCCCATCATAGCTCCACCTACATTACATTTAAGCAGAGGTCTACTCCGAATAACTGGAAACACCTGTGCGGGTGTTCAGAGGCTTCAAGGTGTTTTTGTTTATCTTGATTTGACGTGTAATATTAAAGACAGTCAGTGTCGTTCTGTTGGATCTGGAGATAGGAATTTGAGAACTCCGGGGCTATCGATTCCTCTTATCAATGCTTTCCAACAGTCCCAAAAACCGTGGCGCTAATAAACCTGAAGGGATGCTCCCTAAAAACAAATCCTTATTGAAATTGGCAGGAGGAGCTCTAGTTAATGTTAGCTGTTAGGTGCCGGTTGGCGGCAGCACTGTAATTATGCTACTTTAGATAAGACATAAATATAATTGTGTTTGTTGTATTACACAGCCTGTTACCCTGTTCCCGCACAGTGGTGTGCCACTTTGCACAACAAGGGACGTTGGATAACAAAAGGCTTACAATTTCCATACAATCACATTGGTTTTTCCAAAACAATATTTGCAGGGTCACCTACAGGCCCGATGGAGTGGGCCAAACTAAAATAACACACCAAGATATGTTAACCAAAGAACAGGAGGTAAACATGGAGCTGGAAAATGACAAGGACTGTCAACACGCCTAAAATGAAGGGAGAACCAGGGGCCCCTGCATCTATTGTCATGTCAGGTACAATGGGAATACAATAACAATATACATGCAGTACTAGATTTTAAGGGAAATTGTGGAGGAGAGAGCAAAATAGGCTGTGTTTTCAAAAGCACTAATCTTCATTGCATTGTTTACACACACTTGTGTAAATTTAGCTGCTGGCTGAGACAGCAGAGGTTACTGCAGGCAGTATTCACATCAGCAGGGGGAGGAGGACAGAGCACATGAGGAATACTTTTCATTCTTATTTTTATCTTATATTCAACTATACAAAGTAATATCATATATTGTTTTATATGTATATATATACATATTTAAGTGTGTATATATATATTTATATATATATCCATCCATCGTCTACCGCTTATCTGTGGTCGGGTCGCGGGGGCAGCAGCTCCAGTAAGGATCCCCTTCTCTTCTCCGGGCTACATCCGCCAGCTCCGACTGGGGGATCCCAAGGTGTTCCCAGGCCAGTGAGGAGATATAATCTCTCCACCGAGTCCTGGGTCTTCCCCGGGGTCTCTTCCCAGCTGGACGTGCCTGAAACACTTCACTAGGGAGGCGCCCAGGTGGCATCCTTACTAGATGCCCGAACCACCTCAACTGGCTCCTTTCAACGCAAAGGAGCAGCGGCTCTACTCCGAGTCTCTCCCGCATGGCTGAGCTTATCACCCTATCGCTTAGGGAGACGGCAGCCACCTGCCTGAGAAAACCCATTTTGGCCGCTTGTACCCGCAATCTCATTCTTTCGGTCATGACCCAGCCTTCATGACCATAGGTGAGGGTAGGAACGAAGATCGACAGGTAGATCAAGAGCTTTGCCTTCTAGCTCAGCTCTCTTTTCGTCACAACTGTGCGGTAAAGCGAATGCAATACCGCCCCCGTTGTTCCGATTCTCCGGCCAAGCTCTCGTTCCATCGTCCCCTCACTCGCGAACAAGACCCTGAGGTACTTGAACTCCTTTACTTGGGGTAAAGGATCATTCCCTACCCGGAGTAGGTTTCCTACTGAGAGCCATGGCCTCAGATTTTGAGGTGCTGTTTCCTCATCCCAACCGCTTCACACTCAGCTGTGAACCGATCCAGTGACGGCTGAAGGTCACAGACCGATGACGCCATCAGGACCATATCATCTGCAAAGAGCAGCGATGAGATCCTCAGGTGACCAAACTGCAACCCCTATCCTCCACGACTACGCCTCGATATCCTGTCCATGAAAACAGGATTGGTGATAAAGTGCAGCCCTGGTGGAGGCCAACATTCACTGGGAACGAGTCCAACTTACAGCCTAGTATCCGGACACAACTCTCGCTTTGGGCGTACAGGGATTGGATGGCCCTCAGAAGTGACCCCCTCACCCCATACTCCTGCAGTACCTCCCACAGTATCACCCGGGGGACTTCTCCAGATCCACAAAACACATGTAGACCGGATGGGCGTACTCCCAGGCCCTCTCCAGGATCCTACCCACACCCGGTGCTTTGCCTCTGCCACGGCAGAGGCTGCTGCCCTTCGAGTCTGTCAGTATCTTGCAACTGTTTCTGGAGTCCTCCCGGATAACATAACCCGGAAGGACTCCTTCTTCAGTCGGACGGCTCTACCGGAGGTGTGAGTTGAAGATCTCCCAGACAGGGGCTTCCTACAGACGTTCCCAGTTCACCCCCACTACCCGTTTGGGCTTACCAGGTCTGTCCAGAGTCTTCCCCCACCCCTTGATCCAACTCACCACCAGATGGTGATCAGTTGACAGCTCCACCCCTCTCTTCACCCGAGTGTCCAAAACATGCGGCCTCAGATCAGACGATACGATCACAAAATCGATCATTGATCTTTGGCCTAGGGTGCTCTGGTACCACTTACACTTATGGGCATCCTTATGTTCGAACATGGTGTTTGTTATGGCCTTTCCATGACTAGCACAGAAGTCCAATAACACATGCGCGTTGAAGTCTCCCAGCAAGACTACGGACAGGGCTCCATTCAGGGTCTCCAAGAAGGCCGAATACTCCAATAGTCAGAGTTTTCCCCCCCATAACCCGAAGGCGTAGGGAGGCGACCCTCTCATCCACCGGGGTGAACTCCAATGTAGCGGCGCTCAAGCAACAAGCAATATCAGTAGTACTATAGATAGAATCTTAAAGGCCCATCCCTAGTATCAAGTCAACAATGCATGCATGAAAATAGAAGCTGATGAAGTTTGTTTGTTTTGTGATCACAGCGGGTGGAGTAATCTGTCGTTCAGAGAATTCCCTGAGGACATTCAACAAGTTTGAATCCATGGAAAAAGCTTTTGTCAAGATTAATGTTGACTGCAACACAATTTGCAGAAACAGCTGTAATTGCTGAGCTAAGGTTCACATTTCCAGACACGAGAAGATCTCCCAGTTGGCAGACCGCTGCAGGAGGGAATCAACACTTAAACATGATGTTTATATTATTGCTTTATCAGAAACATGGCTTACAGAGGACTCTAGAGAAGTTTTAGAATGACTTGAATACAATGTGGTTCACTATGTAAGAGAGAATAGATCTGGAGGTGGCGTATCTCTGTCATGGTGACGATGTTAGGGATGATCTCTCTCTGAAGTCAGTTAGGCTGAGGGGGAATCTGGTGGTAGGAATGTAATTGTTGGTGCTTTTTATCGCCCACATTATTTTGTCCAATTCTCTTGACCTCATAAACAATGAGGATAAACTCTGTTACATTTTAGGAGATTTCTTTATTTCTTTAAAAACAAAAGAGTTACTTTTCACCTCTCATTTATAAATCAACACAGGTTACAAAAAAATTAAGAAACATTCGATGCTGCAGCCGCTACATCTTTCTTTGTCTTACAAAGCAGCCGTTGTGCCAGAGGATATAAATGTTACCAAAATGATTCCTTTGTATGATCCATGCTCTTTTAATAATTATAGACCCACATCTCTTTTGCCATGTTTTTCAAAAATATTTGAAAACATTACATATAAAATTATTAATTTAACAATTAAATGATCAGTTTTAAAACATTAATTAAACAATTTTCCCTCGGTCCTTGAATGTTACTCGGTGACTCGGTTACTTTTTTAGTGTCTCCTGGTTTATGTTGTGTGCTTCTTGAAATGTGTTTCTGTATTTGTAGCGTTTCTCTCAATGCTGAGCATGTGTTGTTGGGGATGTTTTCATAATTTTCTTATGTTTATTAGGATTTCGGCTTCTAAAAATGGGTTGTAAGGTATATATATATTGAAATCGTTGGATGCATTATGTTTAAGATTTTTTTTTTCTTTTATGTATCGACTTTGCTGCAGCAATTTGCTGACATGTTTTCCCTCTAGGGATCATGAAACTTTTATCTTGGACAGTGATGAAAGGACTGGCAGACACTGGGCACCCTGCTCAGTGACTACATTATCCAAAGGGACAGCACATGTGTCTCTGTGTCAAGGTTCTGCCCATCACAATGTGGAGGTGGATGTTGTAGAGATGTGAGGAATGTTCAGCCTCTTGTTTCAACGACTGTTTCAAAGGATGTACATCTTCAGAAGTATTTATTTCAGCTATGATTGTCAGCGGTCAGTGTCGTCTCTTTGATGAGCAATGCAATCTAATAATTCAGGGCTATCAATTTCAAATTACAGAACATTATCCCCACTGTTTGTTTGATTCCAGCATTACTTACCTATGGACTCACCACAGGTAGCAAAGTTATGACATATATAGTTATGACGATATACTAATAACTGATGATTGTATGGAGCCAGCAGTAGAGGTGAAATACTGCCCCATGTGTCTGGAGCAGGTCAATCAGTATAACACGTTGCACCTTTAAAGGCTTTGTTTATATTTTTGTTTCAGACACATGTGAAATTATGAAATCTAAGTTTAACCCGTGTCCCAGTCATGTGATTAGAGTATGTCTGCATTAGAGAGACTTGATTTCAATGACAATTATTTCATGCTGGTTAAAGCTGCAGTGGACACATTTATAGATTCAAACTGTTAATAGTATGAACAATTAATTGGCCAAAGATAGGACATAAACCTACAGTGGAACTGGATCAAGACACTCGAAGCAACATTTCAGAGTGAAAGGCTTCTCTGGCAAGCAGAGGCACACTGTTAACCAGTACAGTGCTCTGCCTGAACAACATCTCTGCTCAAATCAGTGCAATACCTCTCTCACAAACGACACCAACACACACATCAGCACAGTGTACAACATGACCAGCAGAGCAGTGCTAGCATGAGCTAAGTTATGGTGATAAAAAAGGGGAGCTCTGCAGCCCGTTCTATTGGTGCAGACAGCCGTGTTTATGACAAACACAATTTAAAGGGAACCTCAACAAAAGCCTGGAAAGTGTGTTGCGTTACTATGGCAACCTACTACAGTCAGCTGTCGTGATCGACCTCATCGGTGGTATTATTTTGAAACGTTAACTCGTACATGTTCAGTACAGCACTGCTTACTTTCATTCTGACCTGCTGCCTCCCTGTCACTCGGATTCTGCCCCTTGATTTACACACTTTCACAATAACAGCATAATCTGTTTAAATGTACATTCCTGAAATGTAATAGTTTGCTAAACCTTTCACATAACAAATGATGTGTGACTCATTTCTTGTACATCAACTTGTCCTGACAAAATTATGAAATTAATTCATAATCCTAATTAATTGCCCATAAAACATGATTTCATTTTATGCAATTTACAAAATTTCACAAAATGAGTTTTTACTATGTGCTTTCAGAGCTCACAAGGCCTATTCATTATACAAGGCACAATTTTAACTCGTTTTTCATTTAACTGGAAACTATAGAGCATTGAAGTAGAATACTCTGAGGACTGTCAAGTACACAACATTTTGAACAGAAGGACTCGGTAATTGTAGATCTCTGAGAATGAGAGGCTGGAGACTGTCTTCTTCATGAATATTCAATCAGCTTAAAGAGGGTGTGTGTGTGTGTGTGTGTGTGTGTGTGTGTGTGTGTGTGTGTGTGTGTGTGTGTGTGTGTGTGTGTGTGTGTGTCAGGGTAAGCATATTGCCAATACACTGTATATACGCAGATAAAGAAAGGAGGAATAGGGTATATTGTAACAAATATGGGAGAAAAAGAAAGCATAAGAGCTTTTTGCACTTAATTAAATTAGTAATACGTGTGTGTTACTCTGTGTATCCACAATTACAGCGATATGCCACTGTTAAAAAAACTGACGGCAGCAGCTACCAAAAACCATAAATTAAAGAAAAAGTCTTATTTCACTTTATTATTATTATTTCAACTTTAAAATAATAAATAAAGCTAATTAATGACGTTTTACATTAACATTTCTAAATTTCGAAATACTCCCTTTATGGTGATCGAAAAGTGTGAGTATAAATACATTCCAAAGATTATAAAATTAAGGTTTTGCTTCTAGAAAAAAAAGACCTTAAAATCCTAATATAAATGTATAACATTGACTATTCACAAACAACTCCTAACAAATACTTTAACTTTCACAACAGAATGAAGCGGGTGGGTGGGATGTGGAAGTGGAGGAAATGTCAAATAATTCAATTTTTTATATAATGTATGTATTTGTGTGGTAAGGATTGCATTTGGAAACATATACAGTATATATCAAAACATCCCAAGGTGAGAGAAGAGATTAACTTTGTATTACAATCAAAGAAAACTGAAATGAAGCCAAACAGCTGGCTACAAAGACACTTATCTTTATTATTATTTATTTTGTCTCTCTTTGTCAGCAATTCCTCTATGAACAAAACTTTAATTCAAACTCAGAAAAGCATGTTGAATATGTAGTCAATTTAATGATTTTATAAGGAAGAATCTATATACATAAGTCCACATTTAATGTGACAGCTCCACATTTCTCCTCATTTAAACATGAAGTGTGTATTCTACTAAATATTCTAAAACTACACAAAGGTTTCAGGTTGAGATATTCATGTGGCAGTTATAGTTCTTTGTGGCAGTTGCTCTTTGGAACGATACACAAGCACATAGTTACAGTAAAGATACAATAAAAGGCCAGACCTTAGTGAATGGATTCAAATCAACTTGTTATCGTCACACATGTACACCGTCTCATATCGACTCTGCATTTAACCCATCCTAGTATTAGGAACAATGTGCAGCTATTATACAGCGACCTCCAAGTGCAGCGTTACCAACTGCTTCTACTGAGAATAAAACGGAATATGATGACTGATGCTTTTAAAAGTTATAAGATGGTTATGGTTTGAAAAAATGTTTATCTAGAAAAAGCAGACAAAAGTATGTCTGTGTCATGTGCTTCTAGGACTACATAATATTGATATTCCAGTTATGTGCACCTGTCTGATAAATATATTTCTGTGTCAGACTGCTTCATGTGTTCCTAGAAAAATAATTATGTCAACTCAATGCATCACCTGTCACATGTTACCTTGTGTCCAGGACCCAGGTAGTGATTTTCCCTGGCTTTTAGGTGATATGGGTGAAGTCATCCATTTTCATTCTGGACCCTTTCACACAGAATTCCATACTCAGTACTCACTGATACATATTGTCTGTGTTGCACATCTCATCACATTTTTATTAGTATGGACATGATGCATTTTTGACATGATGCATCATGGCGTTTTTTTGTAAGTGACACTTTGTTCTGTCTATACAGGATTACATATAAACATGTACATACTTCCTGTTGCTGCTCAATAATGCTCATTGCCTCATATTGCCTCTCTCCTTCCTTCCTCTCACTCCCATGTTTCTAATCTAATATTGACCTCCCAATAATTCTCTCTATTGTCTTCATGTGGTGCCTCATCATCTCTTTGTCTCCAATGAAGACAGCTGAGCCACTACAGGAGGAAAGAGGAAGAGAGAAAAAGATTTGGAACAAGAAATACATATGCTCATGTATTGTACAGATATTAGTCCTCCTGTTATTTGTAGGTATTAATGATTATGTGGCTGATTGTTGCATGTTAGCAAAGCACATAATTTTTTATTGCATATTTGTTGTTTTTCCATAACTGACATTTTGTACAATGCAGTGCTGTTGAATGGACGGGGTGAGGGAGAAGAGGCCAGTAGGCGGTATGAAAATAGAAGCTCTTTAACACATGACCCCTAGGTAAGTAGTGCTGTCATAACTGGGACTGTTTGCCTCAAATAAACAGCAAGCGTGAAGATGATGACTGCAGCGGGCGGATATGGGGGAGGAACATATAGGCACTGGCACATGGGCAGTGAAACTGATCCAAATTTGGGTTCTACCAGAAGTCATAACTTCAATCGGAAAAGTAACGACAAGTGAGCAAAATATCAACAATTCTGTGAATATTTGTGAAGTTCTTCCTGTTTAAATGAACACATAGACAATAAGAGCCGTACCCATGTGTAACACCAAAGATATAGGTAGAGAAAAGAAATGCCCACATGCTATCCTAGTGCTGCCCAGCCGAAGGTGACGCCTCTTCCAATGGGTCACAAGATAGATGTGAGATATATATAATCTTTGCTTCTTTGTAAGGAGTCATGTTGCGTTAAATGTTCTGTTAATCTTTATCAATACATTGTATTCTTTAAACTGTGTATTTTATAGGGACCTTCATCCTATGACTTCATCATATTAATTTTTTTGCCAAATCTAATCTGAAAAGTAACTAGTAACTAAAGCTGGCAGATAAATGTACAATATTTCCCTCTGAAATGTAGTGGAGTAGCATAGAGTAATATAGAGTACTCAAGTGAAGTACAACTACTTGGAAATTGTACTTAAATACAGTACTTGAGTAAATATACTTCATTACTATCCCTCAGTCCCAGTAGGATTGTCGAGTTATACTCACCTGCAGTCTTCTCTACTGTGAAAACGCTGCGTTGCCTTGTTGAGCCATGTCCGGAGGCCAATGTAATCAGATTTGGGCCGTAAAACTAGTCAAGGCAACGTGTGTCGCTTTAGCTCTGGCAGATGGTCAGGAGAGCACTAAAAGTAATGGAACATTAACAAATACTTGTTTGCTGTTGAGGTGAACACTCCAACTTCACAGGCTCATTGCAGCGATCAGTAACTCCAGAATCTGTCCTCACAAATCACAGTTGTTAAAAAAGATGTTTGCGGATCCTGTTTGATTTGTTATTGTGCTGCTTAAATGCCACTGGCAGAACTCTAGGCTTTGTCAGGGGTTCATTAGAATATATTCGATAATTATATATAATTTAATGCATTCTAGTTCAGTATTCTTTTTAAAGGCTTCACAAATAGATTCCATACAGATTTTATTTATGCAAGTCTTTTGGAATATCATCTCACCGTTCTTTTGTCTCCTGCTTAACTTTTACACTTTTAGTTTCTTCCACACTTGAAATAAAGAGGCCATGTGGACGACTGGTGATGATCCCACACACACTGGCTGCTGGATGGCTAATGCTGCGGAGCTGCTGCTACTTCTTTACATAAAAGACAAGCATCTTTAGTTGAAATAGGGATAAACAGACCAAATCTGAACCAAATTAATAACTATCAACTATTGTGAACATTTCTGACTTTGTAACTCAGTGACATTGAAATCACTCTGTATATTCTCATAGCTGGAGGCAGGGACAAGGCAGGGCGTACGGTTGCCACCCTCTGACACACAGATGGCAAGGCTAATTATTAGAGCACAGGCCTGCAGCACACACACGTACACAGTTTTCTGTGAAGCGTATGTTACACAGTCATGTGCGAACAGATAAACCCACGCACAGTATGAACACACCACATCCACTCACAAACCCTTCGACTGGGGCATGTCCACGCCGATAAGAGAAGAAGGAGGAAGCTTCAGTAATAGTCAGTTTGCCCTTTTGCACTCGTTTTTTACATTTTCATAGGTTTTACTTCAGTCAAATATTCCAGCAACTCTGGTAGTATAAATGAAGACCACAAGCCTAAACATGTAGGTCTTTATATGTTGCTTTTTGTGTTACTGGAGTTTGACCTCTTTTGACGTATTTCCTTGTGCATGCTTCTTGGAAGGTTTGCTAGAAATCCCTTCTCTGCATGGATTGTAAATCAACTTTTCTTTTATTGAGCTTTCAGTTGATAAATGCGATGAATTTTTATATTATGTTTCCTAATAAGGTTCAAGCTGTTAGGAATGCAATTATCATTCCTTCTCAAACTCTCCCTGAGCTATGCGTTAAAGCACCCAGCTAGCAGTCATGTCAGTCACTGCTAAGCATAACCAATGAAATCATCCTTTATCATTCTTCCCACTCACTTCTTTAAATAAAAAATCTTACTCAATCTCCCCATTTGTCCGAGCCATTATCAATTCCTCACTTTTATCTGATCAAGTGCCTGATTATTTGAACAGTTACAGTTACAGTTACAGTTCAACCGCTTCTCAAAGAGCCATCTCTTGATTCATCCATTTTAAATAACTTCTGCCCGATATCTAAATTTCCCTTCCTGGCTAAGGTCTCGGGACAAACAGTTGCTGGACAGCTTGATCATATAAATGGCAACAGGCTCTTTGATACATTTCAGTCAGGTTGTAGGTGGGGTCATAGCGCTGAGATACTTCTTAGAATATTTAATGATATCCTTTTAGCAGCTGATAATGGTCAAACATCGGTTGTATTGCTTTTATATCTTACTGTAGATCTTACTACAGGTAAATGTGATTTAAATGTAATGTCTTAAGCATTGGGTTATTGGCATATCAGGTACAGTTGTAGATTGGTTTGATCTATCTAATAGGACCTTCTGTGTGGCCATTGGTGACTCTAAATCCTCCACTCAAGGCTCAGTCCTTGGCCCTTTTTTTATTTTAAATGTATATGTGAGGCTACCTCTAGGTCTGGGTCTCCATTTTTATGCAGAAAACTCAACATTCTATTACTTGTTTGACTCCAGCAACACAACACAACTGGTCAAAATACAATCCTGTCCCACATATGTTAAAAACTGTGTCTCTCAAAATTTTCTTTTGATGACCGGTGAAACCACAAGGAAGGGACTCAAACGCACGACCCAGAGACAAGAGTTGGATCCAAAAACACAGGCAAAAGTATCTCGACAACACTTGACAAGTATCGAAGTCAAGGTACTGAAGGTCTAACAAAAATACAAGGAACTCACTTGGACGTACGGCTGGAACACTCACTCGCGAAGCACCAGACTGAGTACACAATAAAAGGAAGGTGATAACTAGGGAGCACTTCTCCTCTCACTTAGGTTCTCTATCCTGTTGCATCAAAACCCAGTGCAGATATCTTGGTGTTATCTTTGATAACAAACAGGTGAGGTCAGTCTTTCAATCGTGCTTTGACTCCTGTATGTCACTGTATTCCTGTCTCACTCAATGCAACCTCTCCACACTTCAACTAGTTTAAAATGCTGCAGCAAGACGACTCACACAATCCAATAGAAGAGTCCACGTAATTTAATTTAGTTAATTAACTTAGGTTCAAACACACCTCTAATCACCTGTCATGCCTACTTATACCCGCTCAACACATCAGGCCATGTTTGTCGGAGATTTCTCTATGACAGACAGACTAAACGCTTGATCACAGTATTTAAATACTTTGACACATACTAAAATTCAAGGAAAGGGCAAGGTTGTACTTCCCTCTGTGCCTGATAAATCTCAAATAATCTCTTTCTTATCATCCCTGTGTTTGCGGGCTTCACAAAAATCTTAGCCGCTTAGGGTAACACGACTTCTGCTCCTCCCTTTTCTCTCTTAGCCAACACGGCAGCTCATGGCCGCTGGACGGTAGCCCTGTTCAGCAACTCAAGGGGCCCACCAGAGCCTGATGAAGCTGATGACTTTCAGGCAGCTCCTTCATTTCCTGGTCTATTCTTCCCCTGTCTCCCTCTACTAATCCCCATATATATATATATATATATATATATATATATATATATATATATTTTATATATACATATGCACACATTCTCATTCAATGAGAAGGTGTGTCCAAATCTTTGACTGGTATTGTATATACATATATATATATATATATATATATATATATATACATATATATATGTATATACAATACCAGTCAAAGATTTGGACACACCTTCTCATTGAATGAGAATGTGTGCATATATATATATATATATATATATATATATATATATATATATATATATATATATATATATATATATATATATATATATATATATATATATATATGCATACATATATACAATACATATAATGCCAGCTTTAAGATTACTCATTAAAGACACACACACACACACACACGCACACACAGACAAGTAATGGACAAAGGTTGCCAGGCAACACACAGTAATGCTGTGTTTTGCAGTTTCAAGCCACGTGATTGGTGCAGTAGGCCTATGTCATTGTGTGGATCTCCTCACAAGTTCTAGTTTGTTCTCTTCATCGCTTTCTGGATGTTGACATATTGTGTGTTACTGCTGCTTCTTTTTTATTAGACCTCCATTCAGGATGATTGAATTCATATACTGATATGGTTGTTATTTGTTTTACTAGAGTATTGTAACGTTTACTTTACTGAGTAAAACACCACATAGCTGATAGTATATACAGAAATGGTAAGTAATGGTGAGAATTCACAGACTCATGTTGCATTTTGTGTAGCTTTGATGATTCATCCCTTTATGTTGGAGGGCGCAAAGAGTGACTAATATGTTCCTAATAAGGAAGCAATGACTAGTTATTAGTTCTGGGTCATTTAGCAGCTTAGTTAACCAAGAACGAGTCATTAAGAAAGTACTCAGTATGCAGAAACACTGGTTCATTAACATAGCATTTAAGAGTCACTTCTAAAGTAACATATAATGATCTACTCTTCCCTGATTCAGAGTTATTCAGGAACTACAAATGCAGCCAGCTAGAGTTTCTCTTCCCTCTGTGATGGGCCCTGGCACATCCCTGCTGGGACTTAGCAGGTCCTTGGCTAAAGGGGACGTAGTTAACCCAGGGCCCACTCGTAACGCTCCTAAGCGCCATGTGTGTGGAAAACAGTTTTAAAGGTTTATCTATCCACCAGGAGGAGCAGTGATTATGGAAGCTGAAGTAGATTCCTGCACCCCAAATCAGCTGTTCTTATCATATCTGATGTGTAGCCTATGAAGGAGTATTATTATATCATAAGGTCATAAAAATATGTTTTTCTGAAGCTTTTTGTAAAACACCAATACAGATTGTCAATGTTATGCATAAAATCTAAAGCGAGATGGCTGAAGGAAACACGCCTCTAGTTTCTGATGATACTTTCAATTCTGTCAATGAAAGCTATAACAATGCATTATTCAACAGAACTGCATGAAAATGAAAGCAACATGTGTACTGTATGTATGTGCAATACTCATCTGAGCAGAGGACTTATTTGCAGTGGTACCCTAACAGACAGGGACAATGAAAAAAATAATTTAATAATAATTACGTTTGCCAAAGGAAAGAATAATGATGAATTGGTCGTAGACAGCGTTTCATAAAGATTCTAAAGTTTCTCCTACCTTAACAACTCACAAAGCGGCATGAGTCTGGGGTCTTTATCCCGGGAGACATAGGGTTGTTGTTTACTGTACTGCAAGTTTTAAATATGACACGTTTAGCATCATTAAAATTGTGTATTTTTCATAAAGCATTTTAGCGTAATGATTAAGAAATACGTCATCCCTGGGGCACTCTAGGATCCAAGGTCTTTATTGGAAGAACATTATCCTTTTGCTGGATGTTGTCCCCTCCCTCCCTGTCCTGTCTACGTGCAGGTGTACTATCGAATAAATGCAACAACAACAAAAAACAAACAAAGAACATCATCAAACAGTTATATAAAATAAGTTGTTGATGATCAGATGTCAAGCAGTAGTAAATGTACAATGTAGCTCTCAGTTTGTGTATGACTAAATGCTAAAACAGGGATTCTACTACTCATCAAGTATTCAGCTCAGTTATTTATTTGTTGATTTCTTCCGTGATAGCCAGGTTGTCAGGTTTTATGGAAGGTCTTTAAGTAACCTCTCAAAGAGAATCTAATCCTCTTAACCCTAACACACTGCAGTATCTCCTGACACCATCTATTATGAATAGGTGGGGAAGAATGTGTCCATTTAAGGAGAATACGCCTCCTTGTAAGCAAAGTGATGAATGCAATAACTTGTTGTTTGGTTTTTGGATGAGTTTGGCATTGAATGAATTCCAAAAAGGACAGTGGGGTCTGCTAAGTGCCAAATATTGCAGGCCAAAACATATGCATGTAGTCAGCGGGTGATCATTAACACCTGTTGCATGTATCAGTTCTAGTCTTACGATGGTGAAATAGACTCTGTGTAAGTAGACTGTGCACAATAATAGGAGGTCTGTACAAGGTGAAGTATGTGCCCCTTTACACACTATCAATACAAATAATGGATAAATGTGGGTTTTTTTTATCAAAATGTTCAAACACTCCTTAAACAAAAGCACATTAGATTTCGGCCTCCATTGCTGTCCATACCAAATGTTCACCTGTGGCCTCATAGTGCTCAGGCTCGGATTTGCAAATGAAGTCATTATGTAAAAGTGTTTTCACACATGTCAATGTGGTAGTGTAGCAATGTAGTGACCGATGATTACAGTTTTGCTAGAAGTGTGTTAAAAATTACAAATGTGAAGCAGAGAACATGCATTCAGTTTGGCACACTAGGTACATTAATTGGCTATAAGTGTTAAAGCCTTCACATAGTGCTTCAAGAATAATGGTTGGTGTTCACGCAAAAAAGAGCATTGTCTGTCAATCACAGAAATTGGGGGAACTGAGTTTGCACAATGTGTCAAATCTTTCTGCTAAATCTGCAAACAAGGAGAAAAGGTTTTTAACATAAAGGTCACTAATAGTGAGCAGACCTTTGTTTGACCAGTTCTAAAAAACTGGGTCTGAACAGGATGGTAGGAATATGTTAAGGTTTGGAAAGACTTGAGCTAGACCTGACAGAGTGCGTGGGCCAAACTTTCACCTAAACTGATTTCAAATGTTTAAAGTCTTGGTTATAATTGGGTTCCCAGCTATTTGTTAAATTGAGAGAGGTAACTTGAAACAAATCACCGACCAAAGTGAAAGACATGACGAGGACGTTTTCCTTTGGACTCACTGGGGTTGTTTACCTGGAGTCTTCTGAGTTTGGGTAGTTATGGGAAGGTTAATAAGAGAGGCGAGCACAGGAGGGCGTGGGCCGCAGGTTCTGTTCTCTGCTCCACAACAGTTGATCGCTGTCTGCGCAGTAGCGCCTCTTCCTCTCTCGCTCGCTCGCTTCACACATACTTGTATAACTACTCATATAACACCAGTCATCATTCTCAACCCATTTGTATGTTATGCTCCTGCATGCAATGAATATTATGTAACATTTCAATTTGTTTGTTTGCCAGCAGGCCAACTAGCTAACCTGTGAGCGCTGTCCAGTTCAGGGGTTGTAGGCAGGTTATGTTCGCCCCTAAAGCTTGTGGGCTAACTTCAATGAAGAGCTGTAACAAGCTGATGCAGAATATATATGAGATATGTCAGACAGTGGGGGGTTTTGTAAACTGAAAAGTCAATTAAGTTGAAATGGAAAAACAGCAGCAGTGGAATAAGTATACACATATTTTACTTGAGTAAAAGAAAGTTACGTATGTAACTACGGTTCTATGAATCTTGGATGACCGCCAGAGACAGTGCTTAACACTGAATATGTTCCGTCTCACGCATGTGCAGGTTGAATATTAATATCAACAAAGTCACATGTGACCTCGGATGACCCCGGTCATGTATAATATCCGGTGTTATCGTCGAGATCAGTCCTACAGAATCTTCTCGCGAAATCACGAGATTCCGAGTAACTAAGAACTCTGACGGTCATCCAGGATTCATATAACCGTAGTTACATATGTAACTTTCATTCTATTTCATCCTTACTGACCGCCAGAGGCAGTGCTTAACACTGGATGACTTATAACAACAGAGTCGCAAGGGATCACGAGTACCTACCTCATAAAGGTGGCGCAGAGGGACTCTGCACAAGAAACATGCCTTACGGATGAGGGGTGGCTACGTTGACCCTGTAAACCCTGGGGAATGTGCTCGGCAGTGGCGGGCCGTGCATTTCACACCTAGGCATTCAGTGATGTCCTACACAGTCCTACCTGAATTATTCCACCTCTTAATACCATCATTATGACGCCATGGCTCTAGAAACTATACACTTAGACAGAAACGCAGTATAACCGGGGGTTGCATCACCCTAACAATAGAGTTATATTAATATTTACGAAACATTTAGTTGTAAATAGCAGGCATTCCCACCAGTACAATGTGCAGAGCCTCTCGGAGGCTGTGAGCCGGGGGTACCGCTCGTAGTTAGTGATTTGAAAGTGGCGGACAAACCCTTTTCCCAGCTGTGATAGGCTCGCTAGCGTCGGGTTTGGCCGTTCTCTTCTCACGATATCTATCTTTTCTTGAAAAGTTCGTCTTGAAAATGGCATTGTAATTATATCTGCGACCAAATCGATCTCTTCTCCTCCTTCAGCCATTGTGGGTTGAAAAAAAACAGCTTGTAGAAATCGACACAAATTAGCTCGTTCAAAGTTTGCAAGCTCTGCATAGCTCTGCTTCTCAATAGTGCGTATCCAATCAAAAGGTGTGGTGCTAGCTGGCCCCAGTGTCCCCAACTCAAAATCTGATTGGTTAACGCCACAGTTTTGTCTCCGTTCACTTTAAGCAACAGGCGCCCGCACTGTTGATTCTGAAGGCCTAAGGGCAGATTTCTTGGACCCTGGCAACACATTATGGCTGAAATATGATTGGATAAAAGTTCTAACATAAAGGCCAGCCCTCCAAATCTCGATCTGAGGCTGGAAGCAGTGCAACCAAGAGGAAAGCTATGAAATGAAGAGAGTAGACTATGGGGAATAATTTAATACATATTTGTGGAAAGAATATATAAAAATTAAATGTATATTCTGATGATGTTTAGGCCACCAGAGAAGGCCTTGCTGGCCCTGACGGCCCACCACTGGTGCTCGGTGATGCCCACGTGGCCGCAGCACATATGTCCTCCAAGGGCACACCTCTCAGGGTTACCCATGATGTGGAGACACTCCTGGTGGAGTGGCACTTTACTCGCGGCAGAGAACGGTCATTCACCCTGTATACATGTGAAATTACATCCACGATCCAGTGGGACAGGCGCTGCTTTGAGAGAGCGTAGCTTTTCTTAGGACCACAATAACAGATAAAGAGTTGTCCTGACTGTCGTATGCATGCGGTACACCTGATATAAGCTCTGAGGGCTCGCACCGGGAGTCTTGACCTCCAGTTGTGACAATAGGTCCTTCCTGCCGGGGAGACGCCAGGGCGTCCTGCAGCAGAGTCTGTGCAGCAGGAAGAACCAAGTCCTGGCTAGCCAAAGGGGGCCACCAGAAGAAGCCTGTGGCTCTGTCGAAGCACTTTGAGAAGTGTCGGTATCCGCCCCCCATCCAGAGAGGCTGGCATCTGTGGTAACAGTCTCTCTGCGGGAAGGTACAGAACCGATGGGCACGCCGCTTGACAGATACGCCTTCTCCCTCCATGGGGATAGAGCAAAGAGGAAGTAACGTGAACCTTTGACCCTCCTGTGCCTATGACACTTGCTTGATTGTTTAGCCATCTCTGCAGGGGGTGCAGTGACAACAAGCCCAAGGGAACGACAGCTGAGGCAGCTGCTAGTTTGCCCAAGAGGCGGAGAAAAATAATGTATGGCACTAGGATTCATGCACGGGTCCTCAGATAGGCCCTCCCTCAAATGCTCAAGGCCAAGGCAAGAGGGGCACAGGTCAAGGCCATGTTCTGGTTGAAGAGGAGCCAGTACAGTACTTGAGTAAATGTACTTAATTATATTCCACCTCATAAAATCAGAATGTATGCTGTTAAAAAATATGGAGTGGCGACAAACATTATTGAAGTTTCAGCAACTACTGTAAGTCTGTGAAAAGTACTGTGCACACCATGGCCTGAATGGGAATTTTTGAAGGAAGTGCCATCTCATGGTGACATCCTGCAATTAAATGAATGGGCATGTCATCACTTAAGTTTTATTCTGTATGTGTCACGGAGCGTGTTTGGACCCAAATGCAGCACACAGGAAACCAGAAATAGTTGATAATGATGGTTAATGTCGAAGCTTGGCAGGTACAGGAAAGGACAGATACTCAGCACAGGGTAAATACAAAAGTCCAAGTAGACGAACCAGTAGGGGACAGGCAGAATTTAGATCGTGGCCAGGCAGAGGATCAGGAATCAAAAGAGACGAGCACGTCAGAGGTAGGCAGGGTCGACAACAGGGGGAAAAAAAAAGTCCAGAATGAAGTTCTGGCGAAGTCTTGCAGGAGTCACAGTACGATGTGGCACTGAGTAAGTGAGCAGGGGAAGCTTAAATACTGGTTTGATTGGAGATGAGATGCAGCTGGAGCCCAGGTGAGCTGATGAGGTGGGAGTAGCTGGATGGTGAGGTGAAGTGGAAAAGTTCAGACAACTTTCTAATCCATTAAAATCTACCAACATCTAATGTGATCAGCTCATATCAACAACTGACCAAACATAAACGTCAAAAGATTGAATTGCCCAATTAAGACGAAATGCTTATTTTTTATATGACCGAGTAATGCCTTTGATACACTTTCAACTTCTTAGAGAAGTAGATGGTCTCAACCCCCTTTTCATCTGTCTGTAACAAACTACACAAAATCACTTGCATCAACTTGCAACAGGAAGGGCAAGTTCAGCCGGGGAGCAAAGGAGCTGAAGACAACATGTTCATGTTCAGTCGTCAGTGTGGCGACTACAGAAGAAAAACTGGCACAAGACCAACGGTAATAACAAGTCATCCACAGGAAATGCAACAACTCTCGCTTAGTTGATGGAACAGGAAATGCCTATATGCTAAAACTTTAGCATGAATGGGACGAACCTCCCCTTGTCCCACAACCCTACTCACAAGGTTACTGTAGCTTTCACAAGCTCACATTTTGACAAGTTGACAGTCAAGTTGGCCCCAATCAGCCTGTCAAATAGAGCCTGTACTCTCTTAAGGCGGTCTTCCCACATGTCACTATAAATTACCACGTCATCCAAATAAACTGCACAGCCCTCCAACCCATGCATAACTTTGTTCATTAACTTCTGTATGGTGGCTGGAGCATTTTGCAGACTAAATGGCATGACTATGTAAGAATATAGACCTGATGGTGTCACAAAAGCACAAACTGGCTCTTTTAGAAAGGAGAACCTGCCATTAACCCTTAAGAAGATCAAACTTGCCGACATACGTATTTGGCTGCTCTCACCTGATCAACACAATCTTCCATCTTTGGGAGACGAAAGGAATTGAGCTTGGTCACTTCATTTATCTTGCAAAAATCAGTGCTGGGCCTCTAGGTGGAATCAGGTTTAACCAAGACAAACTTGAAAGGTTAAATTTTAACTATGAACCAAAACTGCTTGATGAATTGTCACATGAAGGCAATATATGCACAACAAACTGATCAATTTCACTACATTTCATTGAATTCTGTTAACTTGTTTAAGTTTTATTAAATTAAAGTCCTCTGGAGACGACAATGCTGATTTTCAAACACACACATACACACACTTCCTCTCCCATCTATTTTACAGAAATGCAGCTGAAGAACTGATATCCAAATGCTGTTAGATAAATAAAATCCAGCCCTAAATGTGTGTTTCTGAGTTCATGTAAGTGAACCTAATTGAATGTGCTAGCATCAAGTGTGTACATATGCGCTTATGTGTGTGTGTGTGTGTGTGTGTGTGTGTGTGTGTGTGTGTGTGTGTGTGTGTGTGTGTGTGTGTGTGTGTGTGTGTGTGTGTGTGTGTGTGTGTGTGTGTGTGTGTGTGTGTGTGTGTATGTGTGTGTATGTGCATACTTTTTTAATTAAGTCAGTTGACACCCCTGGGATAGTGTTATTGCAGAGGTGACAGAGACCTCCTGGACAGTGACTAAACACACAGTGTTTTCATTTACCCGTTCATGCAGCGCATACGTGTGTGTTCATTTACTTTGTGTGTGTGTGTAGCTGTTAGAGTCTGTGTGGGTGTGCGGGAGTCGGGGATAATGGCTTCAGGTGTCACACCATATCGGCCCGTCTTTTTATTAGACCTTGACTGTAAGGAGTAATTAACTTCCCGCCGAGAACATGTTTGTTCCTCTGTTGATGTCATAAAGAGAGATATTAGCAAGCCGCGGGTCAGAATTTACTTTTCCATATCAGAGGTGAGGGAAACTGTGTGTGTGTGTGTGTGTGTGTGTGTGTGTGTGTGTGTGTGCGTGTGCGTGTGTGCGTGCGTGTGCATGTGTGTGTTTGTGTTGCACTGTAAATCCATCAAATGTTACAGCTGAAACTTGTAGATAAATGAAAGCTTAGAGCTCGATCGTGTGTGTGTGCGTGTGAAACAGTCACTTGACTTCATCAAACACTTTAATCCCTAAGTAACCCCAGTCCAACATAAGTGAATGAAGATCCATTGAGCAGGGTGTGGACAACAAGAAGGGGCAATTTCAGGATTTATTTAAATGAGGAGTCCCATGGGAAATCATAAATTATATCAGAAATAAATACAGCGTTGAAAATGGTCTATGAAAACATTGGGACCGATTTTCAGGCTTTTTTGCAGTGCTCTGTGCCCTAATACAGGTGAAAATCGTTTTGTATTTTAATAACTGTTTTGCATGGACAATATCATTTTGTATGAATGAAAAACATTACATAGGCATTATTTATTCATTTAACTTGTTTTATTTTCAATACAAACATTGCCATGTTTTTGTATGTGTAAATATGTATTCTAAATACTTCATCTTCATATTATGTAAATGTATTGGGTACACACGTAGCATGAAGTGTGATGGAAATGGGATTAGTGTGGAATACCATGTGTTTATATTAAAGAGAACATAGGGAAGGAAAATGTTATATATGGACTCTTAATGTGTGTACCACTGTCACCCATAGGTTTCTTAACAGATTTGGTAAAGCGTCAGTGGTGCAGTGTGCACATATGGAGGAAGAACCTAGGCACGGCCCATTTATTAGCACAGTTAGCTAACTTGTTACTTTTAGAAACAGAATCAGTATCGTATCAGTAAGTTTTAATAGCCAATTACTAAGACAAGAAAATAGCTTTCAATAAACTGGATGTAAGAACAGAGTGTACCTAAACTGTAACTTGAGTGTACATTGTGGCGGTCTGACTCTCGGCTAAAATACATCCATCCATCCATCGTCAGCAGCTCCAGTAAGGAACCCCAATCTTCCCTTCTCCAGGCCACATCCTCCAGCTCCGACTGGGGGATCCCGAGGCGTTCCCAGGCCAGTGAGAAGATATAATCTCTCCACCGAGTCCTGGGTCTTCCCCGGGGTCTCCTCCCAGCTGGACGTGCCTGGAACACCTCCCTAGGGAGGTGGCCAGGTGGCTCCTTACTAGTTGCCCGAACCACCTCAACTGGCTCCTTTCAACGCAAAGGAGCAGGTGCTCTACTCCGAGTCTCTCACGGATGGCTGAACTTCTCATCCTATCTCTAAGGGAGACGCCATTTAGGCCGCTTGTACCCGTGATCTCGTTCTTTCGGTCATGACCCAGCTTTCATGATCATAGGTGAGAGTAGGAACGAAGATCGACCGGTAGATCGAGAGCTTTGCCTTCTGGCTCAGCTCTCTTTTCGTCACAACTGTGCGGTAAAGTAAAATACAGGCCTGTGTTAAAGTTTACAACACAGCTTGTTAAGCAGATGACCCAGGAGGCAAAGCATACATCCCCACTACATCTGTTTCAATATTGACAGGAGAATCTGAAAAATATTGGGTGTCTGAGGGAGTCAATGCTCAAAATCACAAAAAGAATAATCAAAACTTAGATTTGGAATAGGGGTTTGTATTTACCCTGTCCTAAGTGATATAATTGTATCTATGTGTTTAATAATCTTGTATAATTTGCTCATCGTCCAAACCAATTTATGCAGGTGTAAAGCGAGGCTCTTTGAATGGATATGTTAGAGCTGGACAGAATGGTTGCATTATAGCCTTGTCTACGTGCAGCAGTCATGTTTTGGTTGGCAGAAATGTTCAGACTTCAAAATATTGCATTAGGAGCAAAACTAGACATTTGAAGCCCATGATAATAGAGGCTGATTTCTTTCCATAAGAACTGGAGCAGCTGCAACAGCTCGCCAACAAGCAGGCATCGCCTGCACTGCAGGATGTAGCCTAGAACAATAAAAACCACTGGCCAGTAACGAGAGTCATGTTTCTGAACCAAGATTCCCTCTGTGAAGCAGTTAGTCTCATCTGACAGAACCAGTGTTGGTGCTGATGTGAGGGCAGCTTTCAAATCTCTAAAAGCAGATGTCATGCTTTCAGTCTATTGCACAGTGGGAGAAGCAGACTGCACTGTGACCCCACCTAAAACAGAGTCCATAATTGTACTGTCAAAGGTCCAGGGTCTGCAGTAGTTTTTCTTAGTGTTTGGAGGAGGCATGGCATGTTGCTCAGGAGTTCCGCTGTGTCTGGGAACATTTTTCAGTACATGACGCAAGTATGTCCCATCAGGTAGACAAGATTGCAGCGTAGCCAGAGAAGCACTGTGACCACACTCAGACAGTCTTTGCAGGATCAGAATAGAGTCTCTTCTACAAGCCTCTTTAGAGAGTGAAGCCATCCAGAGGCCATTGTCATAGTGGAACAACGTACTACCACCAGGGAGCAACAGGTCACCAATATCTCTCTTTACCTTTGGTATAAAGTGTAGGAATCATACGTGTCAACATTGGAATTTCAAAATAAGGGACATTTTTGGCCGCCCATATTTTAACAGCTCTCAGCCACCAATGTATACGTAAACACATAAGGGACGGGTATATACATTCAGGAAATACATGTTTATTTAAAGTATGTATTACTTGTACAGACATGTTTATAAGATTTATGTATGTTGTTATTAGTTAATTGATGAGTTGTGTGGCTTTTGTTTCCCCCGACGAGGACTTCCTTGCGATGGCAGAGTCGGGAAACATGTCCGCTACACTGTGACTGAAATCATCGCAGAAGCTGAAGGCTACATTATTTTTGGCGCAAAGCATCGACATCTTTCCCTCAGCTTTGGTCACTTGGTCTGCCTCCGACACAGTTCTTGTCACAAATGAAGTCATTGACAGTGTATGTTTTTGTGCCTCTTGGCGTGCTTGTGCTTGGACGATTTTTCTTGCTGGCGAACATCACTTATTCCGCCGTGTGCGATGCTAACATCTGAATGGCACACTTTACAAAAAGCACGAGTTTGCCCGACTCTGCTTTTAATAAATAAGGGAAGGTCTCCTCCCATTTGGTACTTACATAAAGTTTTAACTTGTTTGGCAGGTACAACTGCGTCTCCATCTATCTCCCGTTCACTGTGACTCATCATATGTTTTCGTCTTCTTCTGTGTGTTTACTGGAGGATAACGTTTTTTCAGCTAAAGTTAAACATAATACTGCCATCTGCTCTACCGGAGGCCACTTTACACTTTTTTTAATACGCCTATTATTTTTTTTTTAAAGGTTAAAAATGCGGGATAATTACGGGAAAATATTTAAACGGGAGAAAAACGGGATGGAAGTAAAAATACGGGATAATCCCGGGAAAAACGGGAGGGTTGACAGGTATGGTAGTGTCAGGTAAATTAATCCTGATCTTCATTAATCCACACTGGAAAGACTATCACATGTATTTGTCCTACCTCAATCAATATGTATTACGACACTACGAATATGTTTCTGCACTATTATGTATTTTCTGCACAACTATGTATTTTCTGCACAATTATGTATTTTCTGCACAACTATGTATTACAAACATAATAGGGGCACTTCCCCTTTAAGAGTAACAGGTCAACAAACCATCACTTCCGGACTGCTGACGGAGGAGCGTGTAGGCGCCAAACTGGGACCAATGAGGAGAAGGTCAACGCCTACTCCTTCTATGTAGCCGCATGTTTTACGACTCTCGGGACACCTGGAGCGGAGCCGTGAGACCGCAACGATGGGGCTCTTGGAGCCATGCGGTCTATGGAAACGGCGACGCGAAATGTGTCCTCGGCTGAGAATATTTTCTATGTTTGATTTATCACGTTAAATAAATATATCGATTGAACTAGAGGATTGCTGTTTTGATTCGACATTTAAGCTCCGAGTTCTTCAGCTTTTTCCTACCCTTTAATTGGCGTCCCTGGGTGGGCATCCCGAAAGGAGAAGTGAAGAACGATCGCCGAGTATCGTTGACTGGTATTCATTGCACGTGCAAAAGATCAGGTGAGAGTGAACACCGGTTGAAACAAATATTCACTGCAGGTAGACTAGGAAAACTTATTAATGAATGCCAGCAACAATGTTCGACGGTCATAGCTAATACAACTGCTGTTAAACGATAAAAAGCAATCCTGAATGTTGAAATACAAGTGATAAGAACAAGCATCGAAAATATTATTTGTGTTAACGATATGTATTAAAAGCCTTGGGAGGGCTCCAGCGCAGTCTGGTTAGAGTTCTGAGAGAACTTATAGATTAATCAAACAAATCCCGAGGTAGGGTGTCCGGTCTGGTACCGGATAAAGCTTAGGGTAAGCTTGCATTGATATAGTTTAATACGAAAACACCTAAGGAAGGTAGCTAAGAAAGCTTAGTTAGTTTAATGTTAAAGAAGTCCTTTGGAAGGCAGATAGGTATAGTTTAATTCAAAGACTTAAGGGAAGCGTGGCTTAGAAGCTAGTGTTGTTTACCAAAGGAGGATAGTGATTATAATCCTGAATTACGTGAGAACCGATGACGATCGCCTCATAGTCTCAGATGTTGTATATCATCTCCTTTGCGGCAAGCATAGTGTAAAACATGTTAAGATTTGTTGTATTGTTGTATTGTTGTGAGTAAAGTGTGACTAAAGCAGGCCTAAGGCGAGGCTAAGCTAGCGTTGATATTTAGCTAATGCATTGGAGTTTGTAGAACGGGTGAAAACTGTTCAAACTGACTGGGGGACGGTTGTGAAATCAAAGAGAACCGTGGAGTGTATGTGAAGTAGTTTTAAGTTGGAAAAACGTGAAAGAAGGAGACGTTTTTGTGAAAGGCCTCAGAGATTAGGACCAGCTAACGGTGGCCACGTGATGCTGGGTCGCTAATTCCGCCTACTTATGGTTACGAGGCATGTGAAAGTAAATTGTGATAAACTAAACCTTGAGTCTTATGCTGGAGCATTTTGGGTGGAAATAAAATGCATAAGTGATGTAGTGACCGAGTGATTAAAACCAAAAATGCGAGTTTTCTCCAAACTGGAAGGAGAGAAAATTTAGAACAAAGAAACCTCCATTTTCTATCCTTCTTCATCCGGGGGGAATTTAAAAAACCCACATCCGGTTGATAGCTAAATGCCTCTGGTGGACAAAATTGAGACTACAACTAAAAGTTTATAGAAACTTTACAAAATTTAAACACCTCCACCTACAGGACGGCAATTAAAGCGCACCTAAATTTAAAACCGTGCACCAGCAGACAAATTGGTAAATTACAATTAAAATCCAATTGAATTGAGGAAAGCTAAAGAGAAGAAAAAGGTGAAACCAGAACCCCAGACTGTAGACCGGACGTGAGAAAAAGGACTGACGTGAGAAAAAGGACTGACAAGAGAACATGACTCCCCAGCAACGGGGATCCACACTTCCGGAACCAGGTTGTATATCTGCATTCACACACACTATCATAGTCAATTAAAGGAGGCTGAATTGTAAAGTGTAGAAAACTGTCTCTTATATGTTTTTGAGAAAACATGTTTAATAAGTGTGTGGATGACAGATATGTAGACTTTTTGTGTAATTCTGGAGCAGACAGAAATGATTAGAACAGAACAGAGCCGCAAAATACCAGCTAATGATAGATTACGTTCAGAATAATAAATAATAATAAAAGACTTTAGTCAAGAAGTGTCAGCATAACTCATTTAACACACACGGTCACGGCTTCTTTGTATCCCTCTGTAAAAGGCCGGCGTGATTTCCTCTTGGATAGCTGTCCGTTCCCACCTCTCCCAAAAATATTCAAACCTCATGACATTTTGTGAAAGACTATAATCGTCGACAGACGAATAGTAGGGAGATAGAATCTTCTGAGAGTTTAGTCTAAACAGTGTAGGGAGCTAGAAGCTCCTGAGGGTCCGATCGTAAATGTCATGAGGAAGAAATATGGTGAAGAGAGTTTGTAAGATAATAGGGAATGAAACAGCTGACAAATTATTTAAGAAAATAAAGTTTTGGTAAACTCATCTGTTTTAGAAATACCAGACTATAAGAAGCCTTTTATTTAAACAGCAGACTTCATGACATTAGTATTAACACAGAACCATGGAGATAAGAGTAGACCAGTGGTTCACTACTCTTCACAACTAGACCCAGTAGATAAGGCGATGCCTGACCGCACATGAGCAGTAACTGCAGCTTCAATGGCAGGTCAGGCCTCTGCATCAAGTGTTATTCAGGCCATTGACTTTAACAGTGACACATGCAGTGTCAGTTTCGTTTTCACAACCGCATCTGACTATAGAATAATGTACAACTTTGATCCATCTACATTATTTCCAACAGCTGAGGACGGAGAATCACATGACTGAACGACAGAGACGGACAAGGAACTTCACCAAGACCAGACTTGACTGACGTTCCCTAAGAGGAACCAGAGATACAAATGTTTGTTAACGGATCATGTAAAGTAACCTAGAGGATCCGAATGTGACAAGATCTCTGTAGTGACACAGACCGACGTATTAAAAGCAGAAGCTCTACCCAATCATCTGTCAGCAGAGCAGCAGAACTGATAGCATTGACAGAGACATGCAGATAAAAGAAAGACAAAGTTGTAAATATCTACACAGACGGTAACTATGCATGTTCAACATGTGTTTGCTCAACAAGTACAGCATAAAGGTATGGTAACATTGACTAACAAACATATTACTCACTCTAATAGAAGACTTATTGAAGGCAGTACAGCTACCAAAGTATATTGCTTTATATAAAGGCACAACACATATGATAAGAACTGATCCAGTTTCAGTAGACAACAATATGTAAATGAGAAGACAAACACACCAGAACACAAGACAGAGATATTGAAAGAGATGCAGAATGCAGCTATAAAGTAAGAACAAGCCGTTTGGACTAAGAATAATTACATACAAGACAGAGACGACTGACGAAAGAACACTTGACCAGAGAAGAACTCAGTACTACCGAGAATGATATAAATGTGTATTGAGACACGGTATTTGACCATGTCTCAAAAGGGGGAGTATTATATTGAGTATTATATTAATAGAGTATATTCATAGCATTTGATTCAAAGGCCGAATGCCGAGAAACGGATATTCTGAACTAAATAAATATGAAGGAAATAAATATAGTTTAACGATATAAAATGAGCTGAAGTATTTCCAACACATACAGTAGACACTATGACAGTAGCTAAAGTGTTTACAGCTAAATGAACTGTAAAATAAGGTAATGTGGGTAAAGGATAATAATAATAATAATAATAATAATAATGATGATAATAATAAGCTTTATGTAAGAATTGCAGGTCAAAGTACTTGCACTGCAAAAACATAAAACATTAGACAGAATAAGAACATTTACGGTACAATAATCAGTGTTGATGTAAATAAGTGTGAAAGACTAATGGTATAAAAGAACACTGGAAATCATGCCAAGTTTCCCTATCTGTGCCGGGAAAACTATCAGAGCCATATTTAGAAATATACCACCATTTGGAAAGGAAGAAGAGGGAGAGAAAAATATATCCTGGTGACACATAAATATATCACCACTCCTGTGAGAGACACTGACTCCATAAAGCAGAAACTGGACCTCTTCGTGGTGAAGTCTGACTACACAGGGAGGTGGTACCCATAGGGGCGCTTGTCTCACCATCAGTGAAGATTCAACAACCCGAAGTTTTAGAAGGGGACTGTGACATGGGGGTCAGAGTCATCACAGGAGGGTGAGTATAGCCTGTACACCTGAGACTGCACAACCACATCAAATTTGATTTCTGTGACGTAATAACCTGTCCCTCTTCCCTAACAATATGCAGAACAGGTCAGGTGGGCAGAGGAGCACAGCTGCGCCACGGAGAGGAGTGACATGTAAGAAAATAAATGATTGTGATCCATTATTCCTCACCATCGTTTCATCGCATCCCAGAGATTAGAGACGGTTTGTTTTAGGCAGCAGAGGTTTTAGGAGCAGGTCCACAAGGACACTTTAGGATAAAGGTAGAAAACAAGAAGACTGCAATCTCCAAGCAGTCAGTAGGAAAGGATATCAAGTTACTACAGTAAGAAATAGAATAGCAGGGAGACAGGGTATGTGGAGAAGAATATGTGGCTTGACTGTAAACTGTATACCACTAGCTCAGTAAATATATAGTGTGTGTGTGTGTACCAGTCAGGCCCCTCCTTGCTTTAAGCCCAGTCCCAGTAATACTCGGACCAATAACAGAGTAAACCTGTCTGTTAACAATGATGCACAGTGTAACAGAACCACTCAGCCCAATTTGCAAAAATCTCATTAAGAGATTTCCAACTCACAGAACCAATAGCACAAGACTGAAATATGTGCATTGATGACACTGGTCGAGCGTTTCTATGTTTGGCCCACAACAGGTCAAACTCTTGTGAGCTTGAACTCGGCTGAAGAGAAACACAGCACCTGGGGAGAGCTTCAGCTCCACAGCATACAAGAGATGCAGTAGGAGTCCCCCGGGGAGTGCCAGAGATCAAATTGGAGCAGGTTTTGACTCATTGTTTTTATGATGGGCAACTACTAATAAGAATGTGGACTAATTACATTCATTGCATCTAACAGAGGTTTATTAATTATTACAAGGGATGCCGTTAAGGGACAAGCTGAACAACAAGCAGCTTCCAGCTTATTGACATGATAGAATGTCTTTAGACGTGCTCCTAGCAGAGAAAGGAGGTGTGTGTGTGCCATGTTGGATCATCCTGTTGCACAATTATATCAAATAATACTGTTTCAGAGAGATCAGTTACTAGAGCCTTACAAAGATTGACAACATTATATAAAGAATTAGCAGAGAATTCAGTGGTAGAGAATTAGTCTGGTGATGCTATGGAAAGACGGTCCGGGAGATGGAGAGTTCTCATGTCACTGGTATCTTCAGCATTAATAGCTATATCAATATTAATTTGTACATTATCTCCACCGATTTATATTTTGTAAATATTTATGCATTTTTTATATTCATGTACCAGCTAACCCAGAGCAAATTCTTTGTAGGTGAAAACCTACATGACAAGAAAGATTATTCTGATTCTAAATACTTACTGTATGTGGATGTTGTTATATACCATAAATTAGAAGCCGCATGACGAGATTGATTGATTCTGCAAATTGTTTGGCTCCGTGTTGTACTTTCATCCCAAATAACACAGCCCCTGATGGATCCTTTACCAGAGCTTTGAAAGGACTTGACAGACTCAGCAAATAGCTAGCATCAAACAGTGGGGTACTCATAGACTATGATATAGAGCAGGAACACGACAGCCAGGAAGATGATTTCGTGTGAATAACTCTACAAAGTGTTCTTTGCTGCCATACCGAAGCCACTAACTTTATTGTAGTTACAGTCTCTCAGTCGTATACAGATATTACAATCTTATACAGACATTAAAAGTTTACTAATATTTACTGTTTTTTACTGGAAGTGTTTTTTATTATACTGAAGCTAATTGTCTTTATGCTGGAATAACAAATGAAGTTCTTTGGTTTTATACAGAAGGTATTTTTATGACTGGAATAAAAACAAGTGCACTATGAATGTATTCTTGTATACCATATGATGAATTTGTACACCACTCGGTGCCTTATATTTACTGGAGATTATACACACCATAAATGGTGTGTAAAGGGGGAATTGTCAGGTAAATTAATCCTGATCTTCATTAATCCACACTGGAAAGACTATCACATGTATTTGTCCTACCTCAATCAATATGTATTACGACACTACGAATATGTTTCTGCACTATTATGTATTTTCTGCACAACTATGTATTTTCTGCACAACTATGTATTACAAACATAATAGGGGCACTTCCCCTTTAAGAGTAACAGGTCAACAAACCATCACTTCCGGACTGCTGACGGAGGAGCGTGTAGGCGCCAAACTGGGACCAATGAGGAGAAGGTCAACGCCTACTCCTTCTATGTAGCCGCATGTTTTACGACTCTCGGGACACCTGGAGCGGAGCCGTGAGACCGCAACGATGGGGCTCTTGGAGCCATGCGGTCTATGGAAACGGCGACGCGAAATGTGTCCTCGGCTGAGAATATTTTCTATGTTTGATTTATCACGTTAAATAAATATATCGATTGAACTAGAGGATTGCTGTTTTGATTCGACATTTAAGCTCCGAGTTCTTCAGCTTTTTCCTACCCTTTAGTAGGAAGTAACAACAGCCCGCGGAGTAAAAGTAAAATACTGTTCCAGATACCTGTGACGAAATGTTTTGTGTCTTTGTAGATAGACTGTGATCTATAAGTTGTAATGCATGTTTAAATGATAAACTAATAATATTGTTGAAATTGCACTTTGTTTTCTTAAGATATTTCAGGTTGTTCATAATGTTTTGTAAAAAGATCAAATTTGAACATTTTCAGAATGTACTTGTACTTTTCTGCACTAAAACGAAGAGTAAAATTTGGAGTTGTCGTTATTTATAGGTTATTATGCTATGATTTTACTGGTCCGGCCCATTAAATTACATTTATTTTATTTTATTAAATTAAATTGTGCTGCATGTGGCCCCTGAACTAAAATGAGTTTGACACCCCTGCTTTAGACTAACTTTTGCAGCCTTGATTCTCTGATTATATTCACAAGTATACAACCAACTTTCTCAGTGTTGTAATTTTACCCCTACAGAGGACAAAATTCAAACAATTACACAAAAAAACAACTATAAACAAAACTGCAACAAACTTTTACTTTTATTATTACATCTATAGTGCAGACACACAACAGTATGCTTCTGGGAAAGTCACCGGTTGTTGACATGTTTCTCTGCACAGCTAGATGCAGGACAAAATATTACTACTACTACTACTACTACTAGTAATACTAATAGTAATACTACTACTACCACCACTAATAATAATTATTATTATTATTATTAATCATTTCTTTCCAATTTGTAGCACATAGATCATAGATACTACAAATCAGCAATTCACTTTCATCAGTTACTGGCAGATTTACCTTTTTCCTTTACATCTTTACTATTGTCATCTTTAATCTTTACATTTAGTGATTTAACTACAGCTACATTTATCAAGCCTCTGCTGTGGACTGATGAATTAACCATATTTAAAACATGCACATGCGGCAGATAGACAGACACACATATAATTCCAACAGACAGTGCAGCAGCATCAAAACAGTGTCAGCAGCTTTCCATTTGTATACTTTTTAGATTTATGGTTTCAGTGGAGGAAATAAGAGATTCATCCTTAGCAAAACTTTGCAAGTTTATACGTCTTGTGCACAACTTATTTCATTTAATAATTTCCTCGGCATCTGCTACCAGAAGCAAATGTAGACCTTTCTTTTCCTATAAAACCCGGACTCGCTGACATGTGTTGATTATACTGAAACAATACTTTTTCAACAGTCCCAAAACGTCTCTTCAAGGGTTTAATCTCACTGGAGATCTTATCTGTGTCAAAAACAGCCAATAAACTATTCCCAGAACCAAACCACACAGATGTGGTTGCTATGGCGCTGTCATAAAGAAAACATAGTATTTTCCTCCAAATTGGCAAATCTTTTATCCAATACACACTATAATCACCCTGTGGTTGGACCTGTGTTATTCTTTATCCACTGAAACCTGAACACTTTTTAAACATTAATTAAATGACTAAATTTTTTCTTTATTTCTGCCAATCTTGAATTGTACAGTTCAAATGCAGAAATATTACAGATACTTTTACAATTCCGTCAATCCCAGACGTGGTAAGGCAATAGTAAAGTAATACTTTATAATCACGCTTACCAGTTTGTAGACAACACCAATTTGTGAAGGAAATTCTTAATGAGCAGAGCACTAGAAACCAAAGGAGCTGATGGAGACCGAAGTGATGTCTTACACTGAAGGTTTATTAGATCTTAACAAAGGAGAACAGATGATGAACAATACAAGTGAATACAGAGATGCAGTCACATTGTCTGCCACCATTTATTCTGCTGAACAGAATCTCTCGACATCTATTCTAAAACAAGTCTTTCTATATTTTGTTTACCTAAACAAGGCTCCGAATCCTAGTCAACACATTCTAAATAAGTCATAGCATCGACAGTCTGAATTAGGGCAAGGGCCTCTTCACTCTCTGACGACTCTCTGGAGACTGTTCTATCTCCTCGACCTCACCTTGAACACATTGGGCCATCTGAACTGTTATCTTGCAGCTGTGGGCCGACAGCTCTCGTAGACTAGAAGATGAGCGATATGTTTGAGAGGGACGACCTGACCAGAAAAAGAGACACTCAACACGCTAGTGTTTGACCTCAGGCCTACTTAAATATCCTCTAACATGAGCGGGACAGTCTAGGATCAAACTATGTATAGAGTCTAAGGTTTGAATATGTTTAAATATATGTATATACTAATAGATAGGAATTAGTCCAAAAATGACTTAACACTTAATTCCTCACACAATGCTGATAAAGCAGATACATTTGGGAAAACAACACAATCAGGGAAGAAGAATTCCACCCCAACACCTGCCCACCAGAGACTACCACTTCAATGTATGTTCCTTCTACCCTCTCTATGAGGTTCTCATTTGTCTATTTGAAAAACTAGTGCAGTGCCCATTCGGGATGTGCTCTTGCCACTGCTTCTTGGATTTTTGAAATGAGTTTTTAGCTGTTTCTCAATTCAGGGGTTGCAGCCTTCAGAGGACGCGGCCTTCACAGTCTTTAGAGGCCGGGTCCTCCGTATACCACGAAGGCTGAACCGAGCGGTCTACAACACGAGACGGTCCGGTCTACAGGGGACTTCCTGGTACGTCACCGCCTAGCAACTCTCAGAAGTTATCAAGCGCAGTTGATGGCTTACTTTAACATTTGTTCCCAAAGAACGGAACCAGAGATAATACTTTTATTTTTTTATTTTCACTCTTGATTGAAGATATGCTTTATAACTGGCGATAATGTATTTTAGACAGTGGAGGGGCATCTCATACACTCTGGAGACCCTCCCAGATGATGCATCAGGAGACACTAGGGGCTTTATTGAGGCAGCCCATCCAAGTCCAGCAGCAAACTTTATCTGTATATACTGTAAATGTTATATTGTTTTATAATATTTTTCTGTTTATAATAATCATTCAATCATTTTCTTTGTTCAATCATTAATTTCCATTCATTGATGGGTAATTTTCTGAATTAAATAATCCCTTTTCAAAATTAATAAATCATATGTACAAAATAAATCCTTCTTGAACCTTGAAATCAATTAGGTTTTCATTAATTTTCATTTATAGTTCATGTAAATTAAATACACAATATATTCATCATTATATATATTATTTATTTAAATAAATTTACATTTAATTTGTCAACAAGTTTCTCAGGCAGAGAGAAGAGTCTGTCCATCCTCTCCCTGATCTCCATCCTCTCCTCTCTTCTGCCTCCGTCTCCTTCTCCCTAAAACAAAACGTTAGAACAAGTTTAGCTATACACCACTAAACAAAAGAGATTAAGTTGCAAAATAATACACATATTCTAAATAATAAAATATGTATAATCAATCTGAACAATTTTTTAAGTGATATTCACCTGTCAGAAAACCAAGCAGGTAATATGAAGTATACATTATCTATACAATCGCCACAATCTATGTAAGATATAAATCAACATTTAAAACTCTTAGGTTTGAAAGTTAAGGTCTTAAAAGTTCTACTTTCAAAGGCTAACTTGCCAAGCTGCATCGTACAGCAGAAATGGGATATCCCTGTCACGGCCGCTGTGATGTAATCGGTCTACAAATGCGTCCTCAGAAGGCTGCAGCCCTTGAATTGAGACACAGCTTTTGTGTCACGATGCTGGCTTTGTGTTTCCTGCTTTATTTTGTAAAGTTCACTCCCCGTGTGTCATGTCTAGTACTTGTACTTCCTGTCTGTGTGTTTTCCTTCTCTCTGTGATTGTTGATTTGATCCTCATGTGTCCATTCACCCTGCCCTTGTGTCTTTGCCTTTTTCCTCCAGCTGTGTCTCGTTCCCTTGATTAGTTTCTCTGTGTGTATATCCCTGTCTGTTCCATTGTTCTTTGTCGGTTCGTCATTGATGCTTCCTCGTGCCTTCCCTGGTTTGTTCTGTTCTACTTTGTTTTGTTGTTTTTTAAGTTTTATAAATAAAGCTCTCTTTTTGTTAAACCCTGTCGTCTGCCGTGCTACATTTGGGTCCTCCCCTGTACCATCACGTGACACTATGCATGCGTTTACGGTTACCAAGCATGAGGATATCGGTGCTGTTAGGGTGAGGCCCTCTTCAAAGCCTTGTGCTTTGGCACATATAGTTGTTTTTTATTTTGCCTAGTGCTCAATGGCTGTAAGAGTGAGCACTGCATCAATGAAGAGGCCGTCCTCCGGTTTATCAAAATGTTCTAACACTTCTATGAGAGCATTGTGTTTGGCCAACCTCATGTCACTCCAATTGGAGAGGCTGTGGCTTTTGTATTGGGTTTGCTTCTCCCTCAGATTTGACCCCCTGATCTGACTCTCTGATGAACACAATTATGTCCTTCAGTAGATTAAACCGTGTCCCACTTTCGATGACAGTTTAAGTAGTGTCATTGTGAAGGCTTTAACTACAAGCTGCACAATCAACCAGGCATATTGAAGGTTATGTTTTCAGTTATTTTGTTTGACATCTCAAAGACGAACAGACACTATATTAACCCACTTTATTTAGCTAGATTTAGTGTACGCAATGTAAATGTAAAGTGCGAACACCTTTCCTGCCAGTGTCCTGTAGCTCACCGTCCTCCTGGCTAAAGGCTGTGCTGCTGAATAACACCTGCCTAAGTAGATGGCCCTGGATGATTGGACAGTGCCATTCTCCTAAAATCAGAGGGATGTTCTCAGGAGCCACTTAATCTAAGCCAATGCATGTGAATGGTATGTCTAGAGATCCTACCGTAGGAAGTGATCCTTTCCCAGTTCTCACTATAATAATTACACAGCTGTATACAAGACAGACTACATTTACCAGCTGGTGTCTTGGTAAAGCTGACTGGAAGCATGTTAGGATAGGTTGTGAGGAGTCAACACACTTGATAACACCAGAAGGAAGAATACGTAGAGGAATTCACAAATGAAGCTACGGAACATATTTTATATGCTGCAAATTGGTGCCTTGGAATGAGGAATGCCGCAGGGCTTTTAAAGAGCTAAATTATGCATTTAGAGCAGTGGTCCCCAACCACCGGTCTGCGGACCGGTACCGGTCCGTGGGTCATTTGGCCGCACAGAAAAATTGAATACAAAAATATTTTATTTTGAAAGGTTTTATTTTGAAAAATCACCGGATACATCTGTCTGTGCGTCTGTGTCTCTTGACACATGTCAAGATCATAGGTCAAGACGCTAGTCTCAGTCAATTTAGTAGTGTACCCCAATGGCTTTTCCCAGAAGTAAAGATAGACATGAGTATTATAGAAAACTAAATAGAATGACAAAATGATAAAGTGAGAATTGAAAAGTATGTAGATGAGGAAGAGTTATTCCAATTATCTCAAAATCTAAACAGATGGTTCCAAGAACAAACAGGAGTGTGTAGAGGTTGGGGTGTATATCCCTGAGTTTAAAATATCATCTTAGAAAGCATACAGCCAAAATCAAATATCAGAGAAGATCTACTCACTGAGTTTGACCATAGTTTAATTTGATTTCACAGAGGGGGAGTAGTACACTTCTGCTGGGTGCCAGCACATAAGGCGGTAAAGGGGAATGAGTGTGCTGATAAACTAGCAAATAGTACATTGCAAAGTGAAAGAACATTACCAGTTCTACTGGGAAAAGTAATGATTCAAAAGAAAGGAATGGCAATATTGCAAAAGGTTGGAGGAAGACAAGAAAGGAATGGGCTATAACAAAATACAGTCAGTCTTAACAAAGAACAATAAAGAAAGAAACGGAAAGGAGGAAATCATCATAACGAGACTCGGATTGCATCACACAGGATTAAATGGCGCAGTACTGCGGAAAAATAATTAGAAGAGAGTGGGAACAGTGGAGAGAGAAAATTTGGAACATATCATATTGCATTGCACTATGTATTAAACAGAAAGAAAAAAGCTAAATGACAAAGTTCGAGAGGAAGGATGGTAACGGAACCTGATGGGGATATTGGGAACAGAAGGAGAAGGAGATTGGTAAGAGCTACCAGGAAGTTAAAAATTGATTGTGTCATTGTCTTAAAACTTCAAATAATGTAGTCTTGTTAAGTTAGGTTGAGCTAGCAAAATTAATTTCCCCTGTGGGGACAATAAATCTAATCTAATGTTTTCCCTTGTGAGCTAAAAATGTTAGGAGCTATGTGTGCCGCTGTATAATGTTATGAACACAGACACGATGCCGTTTGGTTTCCTGATGAATCTGGGACTTCCACAACATGTACAAATCAGCAATAGTGGTTATTTCTACCATGGTTGATCAAACACTGTTGGCATCTACATGAAGGTAAACCCCGGCGCGTCTAGTACGAGTGACGCAAGTAAACACAAAAGATGCCGTGGTTAAACTCTTTGCGTCCAGTGTTAATGCACTATAAGGCTATGCACAAGAGGCTTGACGCTGTAGTGAAGTGCCATGTATCCACTGGGCAATACTTTGTGAACTTGCTCTCAGAAGTCTTAGACTCTAAACCTTTGTATTGGCCCTGAATATTGGATGCTTCATCTATTGCATTCCATATACACATAGCCTTGTCCAGAGTGTCTGAAACTGAACAAGGCCATGTGTATAGGGAATGCAACAGATGAGGCGTCCAATATTCAGGGCCAGTACAAAGGTTTTTCAGCACTGATGACCTCCCAGTCTCCCACTCTTGTGCATGTGGTGCTATGCTCAGAATCTGATACGTTGTCTTATTAGAAGAACGTCATTTGTTCACCACCATTCATCAATAGTAAGAGTGATTCAGCCATAGTAACTTCAAGCATGCCTTAAGGACATAAAAACTTGGATGTCTAGCAACGTTTTGATGTTAAACACAGACAAAACTGCAATTATTATACTTGGCCCCAAACACCTCCAAAATATATTTTATAATAACATATTCACTCTGTATGGCATTAATTTGGCCTCCAGCACCAACGTAAGGAATTTTGGCATTATCTTTGATCAGGATCTGTCATTTAACTCCCACATAAAACAAATCTCAAGGACTGCCTTCTTTCATCTACGTAACATTGCAAAAATAAGACACATCCTGTCTCAAAATGATGCAGAAAAACTAGTCCATGCATTTGTTACTTCAAGGCTGGATTACTGCAACTCATCGTTATCAGGTTGTCCCAAAAAGTTGCTTAAGACTCTTCAGTTGATCCAAAATGCAGTGGCACGTGTATTGACAAGAACTAGGTAACAGGATCATATTACTCCTGTATTAGCTGCTCTGCACTGGCTCCCGGTAAAATACAGAATAGAATTCAAAATCCTTCTCCTGACTTACAAAGCAATTAATGGTCAGGCTCCAGCATATCTTAAAGATCTCATAGTACCTTATAAACCAACTAGAGCATTGCGCTCCCAGACTGCAGGGTTACTTGTGGTTCCTAGAGTCTCTAAGAGTACAATGGGAGCCAGAGCCTTCAGCTATCAAGCTCCTCTCCAGTGGAACCAGCTTCCAGTTTGTGTTCGGGAGGCAGACACACTCTCCACATTTAAGAGCAGGCTAAAGACTTTCCTTTTTGATAAAGCTTATAGTTAGGGCTTGCTGGGACTAACCCCCTAGTTATGGTGCTATAGGCTTAGACTGCCGGGTGACACCACTCTGCTCTCCTCCTTCTCTTCCTCTCTCCCCCCCTCCCTCTCCCCTCTTCTCCCTCTCTATCTGTATGCATTTATGTAAATGTACATAACAGAACAGCTTTATCTGCTGAAGAGACAGAGGTCTTTTGGAGTGCAGGGGGCACTCCTTAAATTACGATCTTCTTTGACTCTGTGGTGGCATCAAGCTATCTTTTATGGAGTGGTCTGCTGGGGCAGCAGCATCTCGGCTGCTGACAGGAAGAGACTGAACAGACTGGTGAAGAAGGCTAGCGTCCTGGGGAGCCCTCTGGACACTGTGGAGGTGGTGGGAGACAGGAGGATGATGGCCAGCTGTCCTCTCTATTGGACAACATGTCTCACCCCCTCCAGGACACTTTGTCTGCACTGTGCAGCTCATCCTACTTATTTTAACATACATGTGTACTTTTTTTATTGTACTTTCTTGTCTTTGTAGTAACAATGTAAATATCCCTGTTGTGGGACTAATAAATGATTTCTGATTCTGATTCTGATTCTGAAATCATCAAATGCTTGTGGGCTCTCGCAGACATTTTGAGCACTTACTGCAAACTTCCTGTAAGTCCTCAGTTCTGAAGACTTTGCCTGAAGGAATTACTCACACTTCATAGCGTTGTGATGTTAAACACAAAGTAACCAGGGGAAGCCCAGAGGCTTTAAAAAAAGAAAAAGATAGACAGGGAACATGGCATAATAAATTGACATAGAAAAATGTACATTAATGATTTAAGATGGTACACAAATTACATCAGAGGAATGGAGGCATAGGTTATATTACACACAAAGTTTATTAATGAACTATTTTATTTTGCTTAATGATGCTGTTTTGACGAAAACATTTATTTGACAAAATCGTTATGTTACAATCAGGCAGTAGAACCACCTAAAATAAGTCCCAAAACCACAATAACAACATGGTTTGGCATCATCAAGGTAACGTGAACACAACATGCTGTTCCATTCCTGTTTAAACCATTTCCAGTCCTTGCAGCCTCTTGCACCCAGGTACTAACCAAGTGACGTCAGTTAGTCCCTAAGGGTTCAGGGCTTAAGGCTTTTGGGGACTTTAGGGTCTTTGTTTAGTGGAGGTTTCCCATAATTCCTACTAGGATAAGACATGATAAGACAGTTTATCAGACAGGATAAGACAGTTTATCTGACCAAAAGAAGAGCAGCAGAGTTGCATCACACAGAATGCCCTTCCTTATAACAATTGTCCTAATACCGTGAAGACCAATCTCCAAAAGAACTGACATCTGGAAAGAAAAACTGACAAACACAAAGAAAAGCTGAGAAGTGCACAGAAAAACTATGAATTGCAAACCACATAGGAAACTCCAACCAAAAGACAATCAACACAGTGAAGCACTGATTGCAAACCACATTTATTTGTACTGTATTCCAAATTGTAGCTGTTTGTTTAATATTAGAATGATAGTAATGTTGGGTTGCATAACCTCACAAAATGACTTCTACTGAAAATAAATTCACAGACCTACATGCAACTTTGCAAAATGTGAATTTTAGTGTCTTATTTAGGCTATACTAAGGGATATTGGTAAAACAAATTAGACCTTTACTGACCATATGATGTTTGAAAATATGTATGGACCCTCTTAGACACATTTCCTTTCATTTCAATCATGTCACAGGCATGTAAAAACTCCCACTAAAGATTTATACGCTGTACAGGGCAGTTGGTCCGTTTCACTGCAGGTTTTACCGACTGCGGAGTGAAATTATATAGCACAGGAATGACTTTCCAATCTCCTCTCAGACATCAGAAAAAAAATCATAGTAATAAACACTAGTGATGGCGAGATGAAGCTTCATGAACCATTGAAGCTTTCCATCCAATTGGTTTGCACATGTGCCGAAGCTTCATGGTGCTTCATTTGCTCTACTGCGCCATCAAGTGGACAATAAATGTAAAACCGGCAAAGTGCAAGGCTGCAGTGGATGCAAAGTATCTTTGCCCTGAAGATTCTTTGACGCACACATATAAGACTGAATATAACGTTCTATTTAAAAATAAAGATTGATGTTATTACGTGTTTTTGAGAAGACAGTGCCTGGAAAAGAAATGTGGGCTTTTTACGCCTTAAATGATAGTGCAGTTTAAGATTGGACAGAGAGAAGGGGAATGACATGCAGCAAATAGCAGCAGGTCTGTTTCGAACCACGGGCCGCTGCGGCAAGCATTTGAATGTGGGTCGCCTGCTCTACAAGCTGCGCCACCAGGGATGTCTAATGTACACGTTGGATGTACATTATATTTTCAAGATGATGCTGGCGTGCATAACAACTGTTTCGCTAGTTGGCTGGCTCCATAATGATCCAATAAAAACACAATACCAACAACTCAACAGCAACAATGCATACTACGACAACAACAACCCACAAATTTGCGGTTATATAAAGTGTTGATTATGAGGGGGCTCAATTGCAGTTCGCTCCCCCTTATATTTCGAATCGAACGCCAAACTCACGAACCTGTTCCTGAATCAGTCACGTGGTACGGCTTCGAACGGCATCACATACGTCATCAACACAAGCCTCGATCACGCTTCACCAAAATCTTCCGCGATTACTCAACAAACGCTTCAAAGCCTCGACACGAAAGGAAGCATCACTAATAAACACAAATGCTTGGCTGACCACAGCTAGTCATTATCGGATTTTTAATAAAAGAACAATCTATGAAGTAACATGTTATGTTCATGTTTATCGGCCCAAACCCTGCAGAGCTGTTTCATCTGGCCCAATGACACCACAAAGCTTTTTAATTCATGTTGGTTAAAGAGGTACAGCTAGGGTGGGTAATGTATTTTAGAAACAATTTTAGTTATATTTGTTGACATACTCTGCACATCTGGACAGCAATCAAATGCTCTGAGAAAAAATGATCTGGTATCTGTGGTTGTCACATTACTGTAATAGGTCTGACCAGACATTTCTATTTGACCCAAAATAAATGATTAGACGGCCCATCTGCCTCTCTACCTCCCAACCTGTCTAACTACCTGCATGTCTACTTGTCTGTCCACCTACTTTACTCTGCCTGTGCACTCATTGTGAGTCCCAGATTCTTCCACCAGCTGCAGCTTGACAGCAGTGAGTACCAACAGGGTCATTCCAGAATTGGAGGACATTTCATGTCCCACATATAGAAAATCTAATAATCCATACCCAAAAAGCTAAACCATGCACTTGTTGTGTTAAATATACTTGTCTTGAGACAAAATGTATATAAAGTTTTTTCAAAATATTATTTAAAATATCAAACACCCTAAAAACACCCCTAAAATAGCATTTTTCTCTTGTCCCAGCTTCTTGGTGACCAACTTGCATGTCAAATATAACATTTAATATAGGGTTTTTATTTACTTTATTTACTTGGTCTCTTGTAATGGTAAAATCAATTTTTTAAATCATAAACATATTTTAAATAACAGTAATTTTACACTGAAAGTGTGTCCCACAACATGCGTGCTACCCTGTTAACCGAAACCTTTTTAGCTTGGCAGAGGAAGTGAAAAAACTGTTAGTCACATGACACAGAGGATCTTATCCTTATCCGGGGTCGGGTCGCAGGGACAGCAGCTACAGTAAGGAACCCCAAACCCCTTTTCCAGGCCACATCCGCCAGCTATGACTGGGGGATCCCGAGGCGTTCCCAGGCCAGTGAGGAGATATAATCTCTCCACTAAGTCCTAGGGGTCCGGGGTCTCCTCCCAGCTGGCCGTGCCTGGAACACCTTCCTAGGGAGGCGCCCAGGTGGCATCCTTACTAGATGCCCGAACCACCTCAACTGGCTCCTTTCAACGCAATGGAGCAGTGGCTCTACTCCGAGTCTCTCCCGGATGGCTGAGCTTCTCACCCTATCTCTAAGGGAGATGCCAGGCACCCGTCTGAGAAAACCCATTTTGGCCGCTTGTACCCGCAATCTCGTTCTTTCGGTCATGACCCAGCCTTTATGACCATAGGTGCAGGTAGGAACGAAAATCGCCCATTAGATCGAGAGCTTTGCCTTCTGGCTCAGCTCTCTTTTCGTCACAATGTTGCGGTAAAGCGAATGCAATACCGCCCCCGCTGCACAGATTCTCCGGCCGATCTCTCGCTCCATTTTCCCCTCACTCGCAAACAAGACTCTGAGGTACTTGAACTCCTTCACTTGGGGTAATGGCTCATTCCCTACCCAAAGTAGGCAATCCACTGGTTTCCTGCTGAGAGCCATGGCCTCCGATTTCGAGGTGCTAATCCTCATCCCAACCGCTTCACACTCGGCTGTGAACCGATCCAGTGACTGCTGAAGGTCACAGACCGATGATGCCATCAGGACCACATCATCTGCAAAGAGCAGCGATGAGATCCTCAGGCCACCGAACTGCAACCCCTCCTCCACGACTACGCCTCGATATCCTATCCATGAATATCACAAACAGGATTGGTGATAAAGTGCAGTCCTGGCAGAGGCCAACATCCACTGGGAACGAGTCCGACTTACTGCCGAGTATCCGGACACAACTCCCGCTTTGGGCGTACAGGGATTGGATGGCCCTCAGAAGTGACCCCCCACCCTATATTCCCGCAGCACCTCCCAAAGTATCATCGGTGGGACCCAGTCATACACACAAAACACATGTAGACCATTGGGCGTACTCCCAGACCACCTCCAGGATCCTTGCGAGAGTGAAGAGTTGGTCCGTTGTTCCACGACCATGGAATCCTCATTGTTCCTCTTCAGTCAGAGGTTCGACTATCGGCCGAACCCTCCTTTCCAGGACCTTGGAGTAGACTTTACCAGGGAGGCTGAGAAGTGTGATACCCCTGTAGTTGGCACACACTCTCTGGTCCCCCTTTTTGAATAGGGGAACCACCACCCCAGTTTGCCACCCCCTAGGCACTCTCTCAGACTTCCACGCAATGTTGACGAGGCGTGTCCACCAAGACAGCCCCTCCACACCCAAAGCCTTCAGCATTTCTGGACGCATCTCATCAACCCCCTGGGGCCTTGTTGTTTGACTACCTCAGTGACCTCCATGTTTTATATTTGTCCAGTGTATATTTGATTATATCCAGTTTGTTGTTGTGTTGACATGTTTTTTATGTATCATTGATACTCTTCCTGTTAATCCTTCATTGGAAAATATATATAGAATATTATCGAACAAAATTGCTGTGGTCCTGAGTATTTATTTGACACATTTATGTCATGATCTACAACCAAAAGTAATGTAGCCATTCAACCCTGTTACTTTATGCAACCATGGTACTCTAATTTCAACCCTGTTACTATATCATTTTCTGTTAGAATAACCTTAAATAATTTTCTCAGCTCACAAAACGTATGTCCTTTTAATAGCTTGATTAATTATATGCATGGCACACAACAAATAAAACGTCTAATAAAAAGTGTACATTTGATGCCTTTGCTGGCCAAATCACTTTTTTTGATTGTTTAATATCTGTTTTTCCTAAATACATAACAAAAAATAATAATAATAAGTGTTGATGGAATGACCCAACAATGTTCGTTGTTTACGTTCAGAATACGTTTTGGAGGGCTGTATGTGTTGCAAACTTAACTTTTGGAGCTAGTGCTACTGACTACATTCATTGGAAAAGAGTTGGTAACACTGGGCTGGGTTTTTTGGCTGGATAATTAAATAAATCTAGTTTACTCTTGCTGGCTTCTCCAATCTCCCTAGCTTTACAGATGAACACACTATACACACACACAACTAGTTCTCTAGATGCTTACATGAAATACTGCCATTTATTATCGATATCACATACTTCCTGAGAAGCAATAAAGCAGATGACTTGATGAAGTCGATTTTATTGCAGTAAATAGATGTGTGCGGTAAAGGATGGGGGTGTTGTCACGTCACATAGTCACGCTTATTACCCCTTCCACCCCCTCCACCCCCTCCCCATTATCCTGGTGACGTAGGACACACAAACTACTTTAAGAAGCCGCGGTGCCACTAGCCGCATCACTTAGAACGGTCCACAGCAGTTTAACGGTCGTTTGTTTTTCCTCTCACCGCGGACTCCCTGAACGGTCCGGTACTTCACTCACAGTGTGTCAGTGTGTGTGTTTGCTGATTGGCTGAACCGGGACCGCTCTGCGCACTGCGTGCAACACAGGGAGCTGCGAGCAGATATATTGGGTGCACAGGCTCGCGCCACTCAACAGTTTCCCACTCCGCCGGTACCCCAGAGGGCACTCGCTGACGAGGAAAGCGTAGAAAAGCTTAAGTGTTTGAAATAACCCAGAGGTAAGATACTACAAACACTACTACAGCTGTCACTAAGAGTCAGTCCTTCACTGAGATGCCTTGGTGGGCTGTAAATACATATTTACAGATGTGTTGATCTGACACAGCAGGTTGCCAGCCGTTACTAGTTACTAGTAGTACTAGTAGTAAGAGTAGCATCACTGTTAACTTGTATACCTTGATCAAAATGTGACAAAGTTTGAACTTGTTGTAATTTTTCTGTGTTTCAGTCCATGGCTGCCCCTGCACACAGCCGCTGCCTGTGGATGTTGCTGCTGGGCGCGTGCGTGTCGCTGGTGGTCGGGACGGAGTGTGAGAAGGAGTGTGCACTGTGTGTGTACCGCCTGCTGGGACAGCACCCTCTCTCCTCCCTGGTAACATTTCATTATTAATATTAACTACTCATATTTCGTAAGTTGTGATTGATATGGTGAATGTGATCATAAATAAGCTAAAATACTTTCTCCTTTCATATGCCCCCTTCAGTTTTCACTCAATTCATTTCATGCTTTGCTTTCTGAAAATAATCTTTCAAACCCTGTTTTTCTTCATTTCCTTTATGTCTATGTGTTTTGCCTCCCATCCCTCTGTAATTTCCATCCCTCCTCTCCTTTTCTCTTTCATTTCCGCACCTCTCCTCTTTTCATCTTCGTATATTCGTTTATTACATGATTTAGATAATTCTAATCCTGTCCCCTCTTCACATATTTCACTGTGACTATTCCTATCTTAGTTCGTTCTCCTCCTTTCACTCACTGCTTTTACAATTCCTCCTTTCCCTTTCTTCACCCATCATCTTTTCCCTTTTAATTCCACCTGTAACCACAGGTATAGCGCTGCCGGAGCAAGGAAACACAATATTCGCAGTTGGCATAATCCTATTCAAATGTATATACATGTTAAAGCCTTGTAGATCCAATTATCACTGAAGCGTATGTTATGCAAGAGAGCCAACATGATGAAGGTGAATATAGATTATTAAATTGCTCTGAAACAGTTGAAGGTGATAATGACAGTTCAACAAACGGAAAGCTTTACTTTGTGTCGGTTCAACATGAACACACATCTCCACAAACCTGCACACAAAGACAGATGGAGGATGCATTTCCATCAGGTAGTTACTGTAATACCGGAAGTAATGAAAAATAAAGAAATAGATTTAGTGAAACCATTTCTATGATTATATATGACCTGCGCTATGTCCAATGTATCTGACCTCGTACATGGTCTCATGGTTTAATTATTAATGTTACACAAGAGCTTTTGCTCTGCGATGTGTTCCAAGGCTAAAACGTGAGAAGCCACGTTTTCTTTAATAAAGAAAGTTTGAAAAAAGATGCGCCCTTCTTCAAAAACAAGCAGTATATGGAGTTAAAACCGAGCAGTCTGATGTATGTAGAGGTCTGTATGGTTATAATGTAGCAGTCCGGGGTGGTTTTCAGTCGATTTAATAAAGTTAAACAGAGAACGGCCGTGCGTAAACGGCACTGAGCTCTGCGCCCCGGCGCGGCACTTGTCAGAGGCTGCGGATTTATCACCTTCAGTCCTGCTGCCTTCAGATGCTGCAGACGCTTTTCCTTCTGCAAAGCAGCTGTGGGCAGCAGATACTGTAACAACCAGCCATATTCATTCATAGATCAATGCAGACTGATTTACCGACTCTCCGGTTCCGGCTGGAGAGTGTTAGTTGTCAGTGGTTACGTAACCTTCGAAATTAGCCACAATTTAACCAATGTGCACGCATACACTCGCGTTCTAGGCTCGCTCCGGTACTTGAACAAAGAGCATTACACACCTGTCTGTAATCGTGGTAATATGTTTGTGTAGGCTTCAAGTGTATCCTCTAAAGTAGATCCCTCTTCCCTCCTCACTCTCTTTTCATCTTCTTCTTTTTTCTTGTTGTGTCAAATGTTCTGAGTGTGAAACATGATGATATAGACTGGGTCCATGCTCTCCATCAATACCAACATATTTTATTTAACGATGCAAAGTCATTTTATGAGCAGGTGAACATGTTTGAAACTTTTTAACGTACTGAATAAATTATTCACAACTTCAAATTCATACCTCCATCAATCTTTATTTGTTATCTCCTTTTCAGTTAGAACCTGGCAACAAATACACATTATTAATGGTTTGTATTAGTACCCTAACATTACAGCCATATAAGTGTCAGAGGACTAAACTAAACACATAGATGAGTCATAAGTCTACCATCTTCAACAATGGAGAAGGATTCCATCCCCTAAAAATATATTTTAAAAATGTGTATATGTCTTGAAATGGATCCGGTTCCCTGAATGTTTTACACTTCACAAGACGCTTTTAACACCACTTAGAAACCTGCGATAAAGACAAAACATATGAATAAAATCTAAATTGATGTTTAGCCTTGGAATCTGAAAACCAGTCCATATCTAGTATTTGCTGTCACTTTCCCTTCTTAACTCAACTATTACTTGTTGTATACTTCCCATTCTGGCCACCAGAGGGTGCTTCTGCCCTCTCCCCCCAGCCCCTCGGGGGTCAATATTTCCTCAATTCAATTTTCCTCTTCATTAATTCTGTCATCATAAACCAGCGGCACTGAAAGCTCAGCAAGAATCCCTCCTCCGTGCCATCAAATGAGTGAGATCCAATGACGCATATGAGGTTGGAAGCAGGTTATATGTATAAAGCCCCCGGGGCCCAGCAGTTGCCTTTAGTCTGATTGTACTCCTGCCACCGCGGTTATATGGACTAAGATAGTTAAAGGATGACTGGGATAAGTGGGGGGGACACAGCTTCCATTAGAGGAATGGGATACTGTGTAAATGGCTGCGACAGATGGTTTCCAGAGAGAGAGACTGTGTGTTTCTAAATTGCTAAGGGATATCATAGATAAAACAGACTGTTATAATCTCTTTGTCTCTCCTCTATCTGAACACAGGATTGTTTGTTTCTTATGGGAAAGTGGGAAAAGGAAACAACTGATAGATAGAATGAGCTACACAGAAAAATACATGATTGAATTTGATTGATCTTTGTTTTGGTCTCCAGTTGCCAGTGAAAAAACTAGATGGAATGTTTATTTCTTCTCAATACATTTAAATACATCCAGAGGTGAGAGTTATTTATTTTTGACATGATCTAGTTGACAGGTTGATGGAAGAATCTTTCCCAAAGTGAATATAAACTCATTTTACACAGCATTTAGTTCTCATGTATTTAATATCTCAAATTATACTTTTGTACAGTGGAATCCTATTGTGAATTAGTCAAGGAAATGTCAGAACATAATTCAAATTACAATTTAGAATCACAATTTCCTAAATTCATATAGCTAAACAGTATACACTAAAATATGTCTCTATTTTACATACTTATATAGTGACAGTTGCAGAACATTTCACAAAATATTTTGTTTAATAAAGTTACTAACTGTAGCTTTAAAAGCTTAACGAAAGTCAGTGAAATCCACAGAAACAATCATAATGCATTAAATGTGTTGCACATGAGTGATGTGAATGTGACGGGTAGTGTCCACCTTTATATAGAATATGCACTGACTCATTCTCAGAAACAAAGCAGATTAATGTGTTTTTAAATCTCCGGTGGCCTTAATTCAGGCTCTGATATTTCTATGGAAGCGTGACAGATAGTAGTAACTGGCAAACATTGTATTGATAAGACTGACTATGAAAAGTCATAATGATCATTTTGATATTTCCAGACATGCTCACTTGAGTGTGAGGGTGTGTTGGACAGCCAGAAGCTGCGTCTGTGCCGGGACTTCCTATTGGAAAAGGATAACCATCTTCCTCTGGATTCTGACCCCCGTCAAGAGCAGGAACAGGAAGCCGCGGGCGCCATGACAGCTGACGACGAGGACTCGGCTTCACCGGAACACCAGCTGGTCAAGAAGTACGGCGGCTTCATGAAGCGCTACGGTGGTTTCATGTCTCGCCGCTCCTCCTCTCCAGAGGGGCCACGAGAGGATGCTGTAAACCAGGATGAAGAAGAAAAAGTTCGCCTGGAAATCCTAAAGATTCTCAATGCGGCAGTTGAGCACGGTGGTGAGGGGGATGGTCAGGGAGGCGAGGCGGTGAAGAGGTACGGAGGCTTCATGCGCCGCGCTGAGGAAGGGGTCGCGCAGGGTGACCTGCTGGAGGCGATTTTAGGCCGCGGGCTGAAGAAGCGCTACGGAGGGTTCATGAGGCGCGTGGGCAGGCCTGAGTGGCTGGTGGACAACAGCAAGAGTGGGGGGGTGTTGAAACGGGCCTGGGAGAACGGCAGCGAGCTACAGAAGAGGTACGGGGGCTTCATGGACTAGGACGCAACAGTTATGACCCTTCACACCCCCCCCCCCCCCCCCCAAGCATTCACCTTGTAATCTGGACCTGTTGGTGTTTGAATCCACTGCTGTGTATAAGTGCACTGCATACTGCTTTGGTTCAATTGCTCCTGTAATTATATAAAAAAAAAAAGATAAACATGTGTTGTTCAGATGTACACAAATTATTTTTGGTCTGTTTCTGGTTTTCATGATGATATTATTTATTAAAAATAATCTGTTGATCGAGGCGTGTTGGTCGAGTGCATGATTTAAAAAAGGGGTCTATGTTTCAGAAGTGGGGGGACACATTAACGTGTGCAAATATTTAATGTGCAGCATAAAACATATTATACAATTGGTTGCTTTCCATAAAACTTGTACTTAACAAAAGCAATAAAAAGGTTAAGTAAATACAGCAGTTTGTCCTGTATTAATAACAGTTATTAGAATGAACTGATACTGATAGATCCAGATGTATTTACATCTTTACTTATCTTGAGTTATAATTACACCATGACACCAATGAACCTAAATATACATACAAGGTAATTTGTGTTGCTTTCAAACTCCACCAATCCGATAGTTATGGTAGTATGTCTGTAGAGTGAAAGTGTGTTCACAGTACTAATACTACACAGTAGTAATACTAAGTGGATATGAGTGTATTAACATTTTTCTTCATCTTGTCATTTGCTGGCTGGACTATAACAACACTGTTCAGAAAGATTTTAGCAAGTAAATAAAACTAAAAGTGAGAGTGGATATTAAATAGATAGGAGTCTGCAAGTGACCCCCACCAGTACAAAGTATACCTTTGTGTGACGAAAATGAAGAATACAGGGCTGGTGGTGATTTCTCCAGAATAACAATTAAACAAATAAAGTGCTTTCAGGTCTTCCAAACATACTGACCACATATTGACTGCATTCAATGTCACCTATGGATTAGATATGACATTATCGTATACAGTATATGGCATAATGTTAATGTTAATGAGCTGTATGACATTACCATTAAATAATCTCACAGTCGCAATTTGAAATATAATCTAATTAGATTTATGATGAGGTCTTGTAGTTTTTGATAGTTGGTGCTGGAGAGTGAATAAAATGTAATACAGAGAAAAATAGCACTGCTTCTATTCATACATACAAAATAAACCTTATTCAACATATTTAAAAGTAAGTTTCAAAATTTCAAAACACACAGAAGACCTCCTTTGAGCTCATTCTTGTGTGGTAATGAAACTCATCTGTGATACAAAATCAGTAGCTGCTTCTTTTCACTGACAAAACCTGCAGCTCGAACTCTTTGACTTTGTCTAGTAGCAACATCCTGTTTAGTTTAAGGGGAAGAAAGAGCACTCATCTCTATCTATCTATCTATCTATCTATCCATCCATCCATCCATCCATCCATCCATCCATCTATCTATCTATCTATCTATATCTATCTATCTATCTATCTATCTATCTATCTCTATATCTATCTATCTATCTATCTATCTATCTATCTCTATATCTATCTATCTATCTATCTATCTATCTATCTATCTATCTATCTATATCTATCTATCTATCTATCTATCTATCTATCTATCTATCTATCTATCTCTATATCTATATCTATTTCTATATCTATCTATCTATCTATCTATCTATCTATCTATCTATCTATCTATCTATCTATCTATCTATCTATCTATCTATCTATCTAGCATATATAAGGTCGCAATTACCATTACCATACATTACCATTAAATAATCTCACAGTCGCAATTTGAAATATAATCTAATTAGATTTATGATGAGGTCTTGTAGTTTGGTAGTATGTCTGTAGAGTGAAAGTGTGTTCACAGTACTAATACTACACAGTAGTAATACTAAGTGGATATGAGTGTATTAACATTTTTCTTCATCTTATCTATCTATCTATCTATCTATCTATCTATCTATCTATCTATCTATCTATCTATCTATCTATCTATCCGGAGTAGGCAATCCACCGGTTTCCTGCTGAGAGCCATGGCCTCAGATTTATCCAGAGCTTCTATGCGTTTCGGAGGCGTTTAGGGCCAAGTATAATAACTTCAGTTTTGTCTGTGTTTAACATCAACAAGTTGTAGACATCCAAGTTTTTATGTCCTTAAGGCATGCTTGAAGTTTAGCCAATTGATTGGTTTCATCTGGTTTAATTGATAGATATAATTGGGTATCATCCGCATAACAATGAAAGTTTATAGAGTGGTTCCTTATAATATTGCCCAAAGGAAGCATATATAAGGTGAAAAGAATCGGTCCAAGTACAGAACCCTGCGGAACTCCAAGACTGACTTTGGCTGTCAGGGAGGATTTATCGTTAACAAGTACAAATTGAGATCGCTCAGATAAATAGGACTTGAACCAGCTTAGTGCGGTTCCTTTTATGCCAACACAATGTTCCAGTCTCTGTAGTAGAATGTCATGATCAACAGTGTCGAAAGCAGCACTGAGGTTTAACAAGACAAGAACAGAGACAAGTCCTTTGTCTGATGCCAATAGAAGGTCATTGGTAACTTTCACCAGTGCCGTCTCTGTGCTATGATGAACTCTAAATCCAGATTGAAAAACCTCAAATAAACTATTATTATGTAAAAGGTCACACAACTGTTTTGCGACTGCTTTCTCAAGGATCTTAGAAAGAAAGGGAAGGTTAGATATCGGCGTATAGTTGGCTAAAACCTCTGGATCAAGACCAGGCTTTTTAAGAAGTGGTTTTATTACAGCTACTTTAAAGGATTTTGGTATGTAGCCAGATAATAGAGACAGGTTGATCATATTTAATAACGAGGTGTTAATTAAGGGTAAAACTTCTTTAAACAGTTTAGTTGGAATCGGGTCTAAAAGACAGGTTGATGGTTTAGACGATGAGATTATTGAAGTTAGTTGGTCATGGTTGATTGGAGTAAAACAGTCTAGATATATTTCAGGAGTTACAGATGTTTTTAAAATTCCAACAGTTGAAGTTAAGTCATTACCAATTGAGGGCAGGAGGAGATTAATTTTGTCTCTAATAATTATAATGTTATCGTTAAAGAAGCTCATAAAGTCGTCACTACTGAGAGATATAGGAATAGAAGGCTCTGTAGAGCTGTGGCTCTCTGTCAGCCTGGCTACAGTGCTGAAAAGAAACCTGGGGTTGTTCTTATTTTCTTCTATTAAGGAAGAGTAATAAGCTGCTCTGGCATTACGGAGAGCCTTCTTATACGTTTCAAGATGATCTAACCAGACTAAACAAGATTCTTCCAGTTTAGTGGAACGCCATTTACTTTCAAGATTTCGACTTTTGTTTTAGTTTGCGGATTTGTAAATTAAGCCATGGAGCGTTCTTTTTCTGTTTTATGATCTTCTTCTTTAGAGGAGCGACAGAGTCGAGTGTTATTCGCAGTGAGGCTGCAGCGCTATCAACAAGATGATTAATTTGGGAGGGACTAAAGTTAGCATTAGAGTCCTCCGTTATATTGATATTGAATTAAGTGCTGATGGAATCATTTCCTTAAATTTATTCACAGCACTATCAGATAGACATCAAGCGTAGGATATTTTGCCTACTGGCTTGTAGTCCAGTAACAGGACTTCAAAAGTTATTAAAAAATGGTCTGATAAAAGAGGATTATGTGAACACACTGATAAACTTTCAATTTCAACACCATATCCCAGAACAAGGTCCAGAGTGTGGTTTAAACAGTGAGTTGGTTCATGTACATTTTGACTGAACCCAATTGAATCTAATATTGAGATAAATGCATTATTAAGGTGGTCACTATCAACATCCACATGAATATTAAAGTCACCTACAATAATTACTTTATCTGTTTTAAGGACTAAATTTGATAAAAATTCTGAGAATTCAGATATGACCAGGTGGAGTGGATTCATTTAGACTGACATATTCTTCATGTCTCAGGTTTCAGTGAGACAAAATAAATCAATCTTATTATCTGATATTAAATCATTTACCAATCCAGCTTTCGTTGATAAAGATCTGATGTTTAAGAGCCCACATTTAATTTTTCGATTTAATTGCACTTTTGCAGCGGTGGTGTTTATTTTAATTAGGTTTTCATGTATAACTCCTCTTCTGTTAACCATAGACTTGATTAGTTTCAGTGGTCGTGGGGCAGACACAGTCACTATGGGGATTTGAGTGGGTGACTGCCCGGAAAGAAGCACAGAGAATGTGTAAGACTGCAACTCTTTGTCCTGGTCTCAACTCTGGGTTGTCATGTCATGTTGTCTATCTATCTATCTATCTATCTATCTATCTATCTATCTATATCTATATTTCTCTCTATCTATATATATATATATATATATATCCATCTATCTATCTATCTATATCTATCTCTATATATATCGATCTATCTATCTATCTCTATATCTATCTCTATATATATCTATCTATCTACCTATATATCTATTTATATATCTATCTCTCCATCTATCTCTCTATCGATCTATCTATCTTTCTATCTCTCTATCTCTCTCTATCTATCTATCACTCTATCTCTATATCTATATACATATCTATCTATCTCTATATATATATCTATTTATCTAACTATCTATCTCTCTATCTAGCTCTCTATCTATCTATCTCTATCTATCTATCTATCTATCTATCTCTATATCTATCTCTATATTTATCTATCTATCTATCTATCTATATCTATCTTTCGCTCTATCTCTCTATCTCTTTATCTATCTATCTATCTATCTATCTCTATATCTCTATATCTCTATATCTCTATATCTATCTATCTATCTATCTATCTCTATATCAATATATATATCTATATCTATCTATCTCTATATCAATATATATATCTATATCTATCTCTATATCTCTATCTATCTCTATATCTATCTCTATGTATATCTATCTATCTATCTCTCTATCTCTATGTATATCTATCTATCTTTCTATATCTCTATCTCTCTATCTATCTATCCATCTCTATATCTATCTATCTCTATATCTATCTATCTATCTCTATATCTATCTCTATATCTATATCTCTATATCTATCTATCTATCTCTATATCTCTATCTCTATATCTATCTATCTATCTCTATATCTATCCATCTATCCATCTATCTATCTATTTCTATATATATATATATATATATATATCTCTCTCGCTCTCTCTATCTATCTATCTACCTACCTATATATCTATCTCTCTATATCTATCTACCTACCTATATATCTATCTCTCTATCTCTCTATCTATCTCTCTCTCTCTCGTTTGAAAAATCGTTGAAACTTGTTTGGTTTTAGGACAGCAAATACACTGCCATAGTGTCTTCTTGAGGAATGCGGCATGCTTGGTTGACGGGCTGCTGTTGTTTACCTTTACCTTGCATTACTTTTCTACATTTTCACAAGAAGTGTCCACTGTTGAAGTGGAAGAAGTCACAACCTGCTACAGAAGTGAACTGACGTCATTGTGAAATTTTTGTCCCAAGATTGGTTGCAATTATATAGCACATACAGTATAAAGACTGTTGCCTTACTGTAATACAATACTGTGAATATATCATATAAATATTGCATTGACACAATCACTGTATCGACTTAGGATAAAAATGCACATTTGTTTTCCAATGAGCTCCAATTAAGCTAAACTCACAGGCCAGCTTCCCAGATCATACTGTGAACATTGTAAATGCTCACAAACATACATTTGACATACTTGGGCAAAAATGAGTGAACAAATACAAAATGGTAACAAAGCAAATATTTATTTGTAACTGCAATACAATATAATACAATACAAACCTCTCTGGGAACCATCACCTTATCGTGGTGGAGAGGTTTGTGTGTCCCTATGAACCTGAGAGCTGTGTTGTCTGGAGCCTAGTGCTCCTGGTAGGGTCTCCCAAGGCAAATTGGTCTCAGGTGAGGGGCCAGACTAAGAATGGTTCAAAAACGACTTCATGAAAGAAAGGGAAAGGAAAGGAGAGACCCTGCCCGGAGGAAGCCCGGGGCCCCCGTCTGGAGCCAGGCCCAGAGGGAGGGCCCGACAGCGAGCGCCTGGTGGCTGGGTTTGCCACGGAGCCCGGTCGGGCACAGCCCGAAGAAGCTACGTGGTGCCTCCCATCCATCCATCCTGTGGGCCCACCACTCATGGGAAAAACCGCTGGGGTCGGGTGCGCTGTCACATGGGTGGCAGTGATGGTCAGGGACCTCGACGGACCAGACCCGGGCAGCAGAGGCTGGCTCTGGGGACGTGGATAGTCACCTCTCTGTGGGGGAAGGAGCCGGAACTAGTGCGGGAGGTGGATCGCTACCAGTTGGATCTGGTGGGGCTTACCTCCACGCACAGTCTTGGCTCTGGAACTGTACTCCTTGATAGGGGTTGGACTCTATTCTTCTCCGGAGTTGCCCAAGGTGTGAGGCGTCGGGCCGGGGTGGGGATACTCACTAGCCCCCGGCTGAGCGCCGCTACGTTGGAGTTTATCCCGGTGGACGAGAGGGTCGCCTCCCTACGCCTTCGGGTTATGGGGGGGAAAACTCTGACTGTTGTTTGTGCCTATGCCCCAAACCGCAGTTCTGAGTATTCGGCCTTCTTGGAGACCCTGAATGGAGCCCTTGTAATAGCAATTTAAATGTCTACTGTTTTAATTATATAAGTTTCCTATGTTAAACAAGCCAACTGCCATTTGATACTAACATAGGAGTGCCGGTCAGATCAAACCAAGCCAACTGCCATTTGATGCTAACATAGGAGTGCCGGTCAGATCAAACCAGGGCCAACTGCATCCTGATGCGACTTAACTAACAAAAGACAGAACACAGCCATATGTTTTAGCACTGCTTAAACAACAAAAGACAGGACACAGCCAAATCCTGATCAAACTAATTAACTCACTGAGACAGAATAGTGAGGGTATCACCCAATATTCTGTTTTACATAACTATTACCTCACAAGCATCAAAGGGCAGTTTGGCTCGGCCCCCTGTGGTTTTTTTCATCACCTCGCCTCCAAACCAAATTGTATAAAATGCCTGTGTGTCTTCTTCTAACTCGTGCCCTTCCATAGATTACTCTGTATTCTGTGAAACTGGTACCTATTTGTGGCCGCAAATAAATGCACAAAGACAACTCTGTCTCTATCACCATTTATTTGATTTTATATACATCTCTCCAGAGTAAAGCAGGAAAACTTCCACAACAACTTGGTGTCAGAAGTGGGATCATCGCAAGTTTCGTCTGGAACAGCAGGACGCTGGTGGTCGCGCCAGAATTCTTGAAATTCTCCTCTACCTCGACATCAAAATTAAGGGAAGAGAGGATCAGCGCCTGACTGGAACTGACCTAACTACGCATGATCCAACAAACTCAAATTCCTCCATAAACTCGGTGAGATGTTATATTTCCATTTTTTTTTTTTTTTTTAAACTAAAGTAAGCAAACCTCATGACATTTTGTGAAAGACTATAAAGAGAAGTAAGGAGTTTAGGATCTCCCGAGAAGTAAGGAGTTTAGAATCTCCCGAGAAGTAAGGAGTTTAGGATCTCCCGAGAAGTAAGGAGTTTAGAGTCTCCTGAGAAGTAAGGAGTTTAGAGTCTCCTGAGGTAGGAAGTTTAGAATCTTCTGAGGTAGGAAGTTTTAGAATCTTCTGAGGTAGGAAGTTTAGAATCTTCTGAGAGTTTAGTATGGGTGCTAAACAGTGTAGGGAGCTAGAAGCTCCTGAGGGTCCGATCGTTAATGTCATGAGAAAGAAATATGGTGAAGAGAGTTTGTCAAATTTATCAATTTGGACGGAAATGTTCGGATTTCCAAAGGGTGGTTCTTTAAGCAAATTAAAAATAAAGGACCTAAAAGAGAAATTGCAAGAAGGAGAAGATGGTATTTGAAAGAACAAGAAAATTAAAGTTAAAGATTTAGAAATGATAGAATGTCACAGAAAGTGTTTGAAGTACTGGGAAGATGAAGCCGAGTGTAGGGAAAGACGGCATTTAGCTGCTGCTTTAAAGAAAATAAATGTAGAAGATAAGAAAGAGAAGAAAGACGAAAAAAGTCCGATGTTTGATCATATGTCCCACCCCACCCCTGCGCTTCCACCACCATATGTCCCTCTCAATCCCAACCCGCATAACCCATTTAACACACACACTGTCACGGCTTCTTTGTATCCCTCTGTAAAAGGCCGGCGTGATTCCCTCTTGGATGGCTGTCCGTTCCCACCTCTCCCAACTGTGCTATCTGCACCAACTACTCCTCCACCAGGACCACAACTACAGGCTGCCGCTACACCACAAGAAGCGGAAGGAGGACATCATATCCTGCCGCTACCAGTGAATAGTAACGACAGAAAGATCACCATCCTAAGCGAAGCCTTGGCCCGAATAAACCTCACCGACGAAGAAGAGCTCCGTAAAAAATTCAGAGCAGAGGCCGACGAAGAGCATGAAAAATACAAATACTATCTTCGATCCCAGAGTAAAGATCTACACAACCAAACAACCATGAATCTCCCCATGATCGAAGTACAGGGACACCTAGGTGCCGCTCTTGTTTTCCGCCCATGGACCGTGGAAGAAATGAAGTCTGTAATCAAAGATCACCTCCCCAACATTGAAGAAAGCGGTGAGAAATTTGCTGTTGAACTTTTAATATTCTGTCAGACATTTATGCCCACTATGGCTGAATTACGAAAATTACTAATTCTACGCTGTGGGGCTACCAATCGCCTCCAAATGGCATGACGAGGTGGCCGGTGATAGCCGCATGGCTAACCCTACATGGACGGACGCAGACAACAACAACTACACCATCGCTGTTACGGCCCTCTGTGACAAAATTCGCACCTCCTTTCCTACCAAAGTCAACATGACAAAGATCTCTGCATGCAGCCAAGATGTCACAGAATCGGTTGTCGATTTCCTCCATCGCCTGGAGAAGGTGTTTAACGAAAACAGCGGCATCAACCGCCCCGACCCAAATAACATGGGTGCTACTCCAGGAGCATGGGAAACCCATCTCATCAACACTTTCCTCCGGGGCCTGCGCCCAGACATTAGTGCCTCTGTTGTTGAAACATGTGTTGGCGTGTATGAAGGAGCCAGACTCGACGAAGTTCGCCGCCATGCCATTCACGCTGAAAAACGTCTCACAGCAGCTAAAGAACACTCTGAAAAACAAAGAAAAGACACTAAAGATAAAGCTCAACTCTGCATGCTCTCCACTCTAACAGCCTGGTCTCACAAGGACTCACAAGGAGCCCGTGGACGAGGTTTCCAACGGGGCAGAGGAGGATTTCGAGGCAGAGGACGAGGACGTGGAGGGCCTCCACAGAATAACGGTGCCTGTTTCATCTGCAACAAACAAGATCACTGGGTCAAAGATTGTCCAGAAAGACGCAACCGACAACAGGGACGCGAACAACAGGAATTCAGTCAGGACTACACAGCTGGAAACTGACGTCAAACAGACATTGGAGAGGTCGGTGGACACAGCCTGACAGGAGAGGAACATGCGCCGCCCGAAGCTACAGATCAGGGAAGTGAAACACACACATACACACAAATTGTCAATGCTATTGAACAGCTGCAGGGAGAAGTTATGAAACCAGTGGGCACATATGTAAAATACAATGCTAAGAATTCGTATGAAAAGTTCCCCACTCTGTCTTTGGACATCTTAGGTAAAAAGATTGTATTTTTGGTTGATTCAGGTGCCACTCACTCTGTTGTTAAAATTAGTGATCTGCCTGACTGCAAGTTGAGTGGCAGATACATCCATTCTATTGGAGCTGCGGGTGTTACTGTTAAAGAAAGATTCTCCATGCCAGTAAAATGCACAGATATAGGTGATAACAGCCACCCCTTTCCCTCATCTGTTAAACACAGTTTTCTATTATCATCAGTCTGTCCCATAAATTTGATGGGAAGAGATTTGATATTACAGTTTGGTCTCAACCTCATCTCCACCGATGAAGGTTTAGAAGTCAGACGTTCATCTCCCATAATGCTCAACACTGCATTATGGCAACCTGATACATCATTTGTGTATCTTTGGCTCCTAAATTTTCCTGTATCAGAAAAACTGATACATTTGACCCATCAGCGGGTTCTTTCCAATGCTGTATTCATGCCTAATGATCATTTGCATTGTACTGTTCATGTGGCTGAAGGAGGTGCATCTCAATGTTTTCAGCAAGATTTTCTTATGGATGACATTAATGATGAGATAATGTTGAAGACTATGTATTGGAGCTCGCTGCGCAGCGCTATTTCTGTTACTCTCACACCCCGCCAATCAACTTTGTATCAAGTGTCAGGGGAGGTGCCACATGTCTCTCTAGCAAAAGCTCGGGCAGACAAATGGCAAGATTTGGGTCCTCTTGTTAAAGATTGGGAGTCAGCTGATGACTGGCAACCCACACACACATCATTTATTATGTACTCTCCCTCTAAAGACGTCTATAGAAATGACATCCACTGTACAGCACACACACTCCGCTCTGTAATATTCACTTCTCTGTTACAGCAAGGCATTATTATTCCATGCAAAGACTCTCCAGTGCGAACACCTGTGTTTCCTGTGAAAAAGATTCGAGACAAACCACCTGATGAATGGAGATTTGTACAGGATTTACGTGCTGTAAACGAAGCCGTACATGCACGCGCTCCGCTCGTGCCCAACCCGTACATCATTCTCTCTCAGGTTCCCGCTTCCGCAATTTACTTCACTGTTGTTGACCTCTCCAATGCTTTTTTCAGTGTCCCTGTTCATAAGGACAGCCAATTTTGGTTTGCATTTGAGTTTGATGGAAAGCCCTACACATTCACACGTCTGTGTCAAGGGTATTGTGAATCACCCACAGTCTATAATATGGCATTATGTTCTAGTCTGTCTTCTTTACAGATGTCTAAGGGAACGGCCCTTATTCAATATGTTGATGACATTATGATCTGCTCACCAACCAAAGCCCAATGTCAAACTGATACTATTGCCCTGCTAAAACATTTGGCTGCTGAGGGTCATAAAGCTAGCCTGTCTAAACTTCAGTATGTACAGAAGTCTGTCACTTTTCTGGGCCACATCATTTCAGGGGATGGTAAAGCTCTCTCTGGAAAGCGTATTGCATCATTAGCTGCATTACCAAAACCTGTCACTAAGAGACAGATGATGTCATTTTTGGGTATGTGTTCATACTGCAGATCATTCATCCCTAACTATTCTCCGCTTGAACAACCACTCAGACAGATCACTCACGTGTCTGGGTTAAAACCTGCCGATCGGTTACAATGGACACCTGAGGCTAATGCTGCATTTTTAAACATGAAGCTAGCCCTTCAATCCCCTCCTACGCTGGGGCTGCCTGATCCTACTAAACCTTTCACCCAAGCGGTTGATGAACGTAATGGCTGTATGACTTCGGTGTTGTTGCAGGATCATGGGGGAAAACAGAGGCCTGTTGCCTATTTCTCCTCCAAATTAGACGCTGTGGCTGCAGGTCTCCCTAAATGTCTTCGTGCTGTAGCTGCTGCTGAGAAAGCACTCACTTCCTCACGAGACATTGTCGGCTATGCTCCATTGACTCTTTTGGTGCCTCATGCTGTGTCTCTCATCCTGTGTGAACAAAGAACTTCACACCTATCTGCTGCTCGCTATTTAAGATATCACACATGCCTGTTGGACATGCCAAATGTTGTAGTCAAACGTTGTACTACTCTCAATCCTGCATCTCTTATGCCCTTACCTGATGACGGTGACGAACACGACTGTGTTGCCGAATTACTCATTGTGTGCACACCACGACCTGACCTTAAAGACATACCTTTGACTAATCCTGATCTCGTTCTGTATGTTGATGGGTCCGCATCTCGTGACCCAGATGGTTCTAATCGTGTTGGTTTCTCTGTGGTTTCAGACTCTGCTGTACTCTGTTCTGGCCCTCTCCCATGTCACCTCTCAGCACAGGCAGCTGAGCTTGTGGCCCTAACTGAAGCATGCTCTCTAGCAAAAGGGAAATCCGTAAATATTTACACAGATTCTAGATATGCTTTTGGGGTTGTCCATGATTTTGGCGCTATTTGGAAGTGTAGATCTTTCCTAAAATCTGACGGTAAACATGTCCTCAACCACGTGTTGGTGTCTAATCTGTTAGAAGCCATTCTACTCCCCTCTCAGATCTCTGTTTGTAAATGCACAGCTCACACCAGCAACACTGACCCTGTATCTCGGGGTAATGCATCTGCTGACTCTGCAGCAAAGGCTGCAGCGCGCTCCCCTGCTAAGACCACTTACACATGTCCCTCCATTCCAGTTCCCTCCTACATTGATAACATGTCCTCCCTCACAGCTATGCAAACACTGGCCCCACAAGCTGAACGCTCCTCCTGGATCTCGACTGGAGCTCGTTTTGACCCTTCGGTTAAAATATGGATTGGTCCTAACTCCAATCCCTGTTTACCGCGCCATTTCTTTCCCCACTTTGCTAAATTGACACATGGGTTAGACCATGTGTCAAAAGGGGGGATGGTAAGTGCAATTAATACACACTGGTACACAAGGGGTTTCACAGTTGTGGCTCAAAAACATTGTGAAGCATGTTTAATTTGCATAACCCAAAATTCTGGTAAACCTGTAAAAGTTCAAGGGGCAGGGGCACACCCACTCCCCGGTGGTCCATTTGAGCATATCATGCTTGATTTTATAGAACTCTCTCCATCAGAAGGAAAGAAACACTGCCTAGTTGTAGTAGATATGTGGTCAAAATGGGTTGAAGCATTTCCTGTAAAAGCACAAACAGCAGGGGCAGTAGCAAAAATACTACTAAGAGAGATTATCCCAAGATGGGGTCTGCCAAAGAAACTATCAAGGGATAACGGCTCACATTTTGCAAACGAAGCAATAGCCCAAATCAGTGAATACCTTGGCATGGACATTAGGAAACATTGCTCATATCACCCTCAAAGTGGAGGCGCTGTAGAAAGAGAAAATGGCACAATAAAAAATAAACTAGCCAAATGTTGCGCTGACACAAAGATGTCCTGGACACAAGCTCTGCCAATAGTGTTGATGTACATGAGAATGAGAAAAAGAACAAGAAGTCAGCTGAGCCCATTTGAGATATTGTTTGGTGCTCCTCCTCAGATTGGATTGACGGCGCCAGGGATGCCACTCCCCTCCACGACTCTGTGTGAGGATGCTATGTTGAGCTATTGTATTAACCTCTCATCCAATTTAGCAGATATCCGCCGCCAGGTTGTAGCAGCCCTACCAACACCTGCAGACGGACCCCTGCACAGCCTCCAGCCCGGAGACACGGTGCTGATCAAGGACTTCCGCAGAAAGAGCTGGAAAACCAGTCATTGGCAGGGTCCATACCTCATCCTCCTCGTCACCCAGACGGCAATAAAGGTTGCAGAAAGAGCTACTTGGGTCCATGCAAGCCACTGCAAAGCTGTAACAACGCATCAGGAAAAGAACAAAGAAACAGACGACGACAAGTAGTGTGCCAAACTACCACCAGCACCACACCACACACATACACCACACTTAGCTACTGTTATATATATATATATATATATATATATATATATATATATATATATATATTTTCTTTCTGGGCAAATTGTGTTTTTCTCATTTGTTTAGGCATTGTTTGGGGTTTGGCTACAGTAGTATTGGGAGAAAATTCCCTAGAGCAAAATGATCACCCTTACCAAAATTCAAGAAAAAGGTAGCCATGTTTGGAGGTTTTGTCTAAAAAAAAAAAGAACAATAGTCTATTGTATAATCAGCGTCGCAACGTTATTGGTCCTCACATTTCTCGTCCTAGGATCACGACTAGTTCATCCGTCTAAAGAAGGAGATATTAAAAAAATAATAATAGACACCACAGAGACTATCCATAGGCATAAACGATACGTTGGCGAAGAGGGTAGGAGTAGATGGGAAGACGGATTGGTGAAACGAGGGGAAAAGAATATTACCCTGCAGGAAGGCTCCACTAGTACTGTGAAATTAGACCCAGGTGCGTACATGACAGGTTTAAATCCAAAGAAGCTTGGATGGGCCGATATGTACATCTGCTATGTCGAAAATGGTGGCTACAGCCGCCACTCATTGTTCAGGAGGGTGGGCTCATGTCCTCTGGACTACGTCACATGAAGACTGGGGGTACACTCTATGGGACGATAAAACAGACATTAAGGGACGCCTATCCATTACAAAAATCAGCTCCACAGGGACAGCTGTTTTATTACAGCTCCGCGATGCTCACAAAAAGGATAAAGGCTATTACGTCATCTGCGCTTATGTGTCTGGCACTGATCCTTGCGGCACCTTCTATATAGACATTATACCTAATACAAAATCACCCTCTGTACCCACCACCACAGTATTACAATCTATAGGGACTTCCACTCTTTTGCAACGCACTCCAAATCCTCACAACGACCCTGATCCAGATGCCTGGGTATCCAATATGAATCTAGGGACAAACTCGTGGTGGCACGTGATAAATTCTTTTTTACATGCTGCAGGCCAGAACACGTCATGCTATGCGTGTACATTGTTCCCTCAAGATTCCTCTATGGCACTCCCGATCAGACCCAGATCCTTATCCAAGACTGAAGTTATCTGTGCTCTGATAGCCCTAACTAACCCAATATCTACTCGTCCCGGTCACAAAGCTCAAGATTCATGGTACAAGGTTAACTCCATGGATATCCCAACCGCATGTAACTACCTTAAAAAGGCAAAAATCCGTTCCACTAATGCCTCCACTGTAATGGTAAACTCGTTCAATACTTTCAGACCACTCTCCAGGGTGCATTCTAGTCACCTCAATACTCTCCATCATACCGTTTGCATAAGAAGATATCATGTCCCCAATAACTTTGCCCCATCAAAGTTTTTCGTCGGAGAGATACCAGACCATTTATGTAAAATAATCCTCAATTCCACCTGCGGCGAAAGAGAGTATAACAAATCAACCTGTGTAGAGCCAAATATTCCAAACAGAATTAACCTATCAAAATTGTCCTCCAATCTATCTAGGAATGTCTATTGGCCAAGTGATTCTGGAGCAGGAAGCTTACAGGCCTATGTGTGGCTCTGCGGTGATTCCCTGTACCAAGTCCTGTCCCCCGTCTGGACAGGAACCTGTGCTATGGTTGATTTAACTCCAGCCATCACCATTCTAGATACCCTGATGTATACTACCCATCACTACCCTGAGTATAGACACCCCAGTCACCATGCTCAGAAAAGAGAGGTGATTAGCCCAGGGGCAAAGTTCGTAAGTGGAATTTTCCCATGGTGGGGTGCAGTCAACAATGCTCACAACATAGACAAACTCCATGCCTCGGTAGAAAATCTGACCGCCATCGTGATCTCTGGTTTCACGGCTCTAACCCCTTACATGGCAGCCTCCAGAAACATGTTGCTGCAGCACCAACTCGCCCTTGACCTCGTGTTTGCCTCCAAGGGAGGTCTGTGCCACGTTATAGGTGATTCATGCTGTACCTACATACCCGATGCATCCCAAAACATGTCTGCAACCATATCTCATCTCAACGCCCTTTTAGCTGACATGAAAGCCGAGGACGTCCCCATTAGCTCTGGCTGGGACTGGTGGTCCTGGCTCACTGGGGGCGGATGGGAAGCATGGGCAGCCGGGATATTGACGCCATTACTCATCATTGCTGCCCTACTAATCACATGCTGCTGTTGTGTTGTTCCTTTAATCAGAAAACTAGTATCTAACATGATTTCCACAGCATTCGTACAGTACACTTCACTCCCAGACAAGGACCAAAAACAACATGAAGATTGTAAATTTCTGTGCACAGATTCTGAATGTTCAGACACCGAAGTATAATTTTGTTCATACCTCTCACTAACGCTTATCTACCTCATGGCTCTGTAAATATAAAACCCAGCTAGATTTCCATGACATATTTATGATGTACTTACTTAAAGACTGCAAGGTGCCAGTATGTATTGATGTCCTATGTTACCCATCTATCATTTTATTGAGATTCTTGATGATCAAATATGATCAAAAGAGAGGAATGTAATAGCAATTTAAATGTCTACTGTTTTAATTATATAATTTTCCTATGTTAAACAAGCCAACTGCCATTTGATACTAACATAGGAGTGCCGGTCAGATCAAACCAAGCCAACTGCCATTTGATGCTAACATAGGAGTGCCGGTCAGATCAAACCAGGGCCAACTGCATCCTGATGCGACTTGACTAACAAAAGACAGAACACAGCCATATGTTTTAGCACTGCTTAAACAACAAAAGACAGGACACAGCCAAATCCTGATCAAACTAATTAACTCACTGAGACAGAATAGTGAGGGTATCACCCAATATTCTGTTTTACATAACTATTACCTCACAAGCATCAAAGGGCAGTTTGGCTCGGCCCCCTGTGGTTTTTTTCATCACCTCGCCTCCAAACCAAATTGTATAAAATGCCTGTGTGTCTTCTTCTAACTTGTGCCCTTCCATAAATTACTCTGTATTCTGTGAAACTGGTACCTATTTGTGGCCGCAAATAAATGCACAAAGACAACTCTGTCTCTATCACCATTTATTTGATTTTATATACATCTCTCCAGAGTAAAGCAGGAAAACTTCCACAACACCCTGCAGGGGGCTCCAGTAGGGGACTCCGTAGTCTTGCTGGGAGACTTCAACGCACACGTGGGAAACGATGGAGACACCTGGAGAGGCGTGATTGGGAGGAAGGGCCTCCCTGATCTAAACCCGAACGGTCGTTTGTTGTTGGACTTCTGTGCTAGCCATGGAATGGCCATAACAAACACCATGTTCGAACATAAGGATGCTCATAAGTGCACGTGGTACCAGAGCACCCTAGGCCAAAGGTCAATGATCGATTTCGTAATCGTATCATCTGACCTGAGGCCGCATGTTTTGGACACTCGGGTGAAGAGAGGGGCGGAGCTGTCGACTGATCACCATCTGGTGGTGAGTTGGATCAAGGGGTGGGGGAAGACTCTGGACAGACCTGGTAAACCCAAACGGGTAGTGCGGGTGAACTGGGAACGTCTGGAGGAAGCCCCTGTCCTGGGGATCTTTAACTCACACCTCCGGCGGAGCTTTTCAGCCATCCCTGTGGAGGTTGGGGGCATTGAACCTGAGTGGGCGATGTTCAAAACCTCTATTGCTGAAGCTGCGGTGATGAGCTGTGGTCTCAAGGTCTTAGGTGTCTCAAGGGGCGGTAACCCTCGAACACCGTGGTGGACCCCGGTGGTCAGGGAAGCCGTCCGACTGAAGAAGGAGTCCTTCCGGGTTATGTTATCCGGGAGGACTCCGGAAACAGTTGCAGGGTATCGAAGGACTAGAAGGGCGGCAGCTTCTGCCGTGTCAGAGGCAAAGCAGCGGGTGTGGGAGAAGTTCGGAGAAGCTATGGAGAAGGACTTTCGGTCGGCACCAAGGTGCTTCTGGAAAACCATCCGGCACCTCAGGAGGGGGAAGCGAGGAACCATCCAAGCTGTGTACAGCAAGGGTGGGACCCTGCTGACTTCAACTGAGAAGGTTATCGGCCGCTGGAAGGAGCACTTTGAGGAACTCCTGAATCCGACTAACACGCCCTCTATGGTTGAGGCAGAGCTGGAAGCTGATGGGGGATCATCGTCAATTTCCCTGATGGAAGTCACTGAGGTAGTCAAACAACTCCACAGTGGCAAAGCCGCAGGGGTTGATGAGATCCGTCCAGAAATGCTGAAGGCTTTGGGTGTTGAGGGGCTGTCTTGGTTGACACGCCTCGTCAACATTGCGTGGAAGTCTGGGACAGTGCCTAGGGGTTGGCAGACCGGGGTGGTGGTTCCCCTATTTAAAAAGGGGGACCAGAGAGTGTGTGCCAACTACAGGGATATCACACTTCTCAGCCTCCCTGGTAAAGTCTACTCCAAGGTACTGGAAAGGAGGGTTCGGCCGGTAGTCGAACCTCTGATTGAAGAGGAACAATGTGGATTCCGTCCTGGTCGTGGAACCCGGTGGATTGCCTACTCCGGGTAGGGAATGAGCCATTACCCCAAGTGAAGGAGTTCAAGTACCTCGGGGTCTTGTTCGCGAGTGAGGTGACAATGGAGCGAGAGATTGGCCGGAGAATCGGAGCAGCGGGGGCGGTATTACAGTCACTTTACCGCACCGTTGTGACGAAAAGAGAGCTAAGCAAGAAGGCAAAGCTCTCAATCTACCGGTCGATCTTCGTTCCTACCCTCACCTATGGTCATGAAGGCTGGGTCATGACCGAAAGAACGAGATCACGGGTACAAGCGGCCGAAATGGGTTTTCTCAGACGGGTGGCTGGCGTCTCCCTTAGAGATAGGGTGAGAAGCTCAGCCATCCGTGAGAGACTCGGAGTAGAGCCGCTGCTCCTTTACGTTGAAAGGAGCCAGTTGAGGTGGCTCGGGCATCTAGTAAGGATGCCACCTGGGCGCCTCCCTAGGGAGGTGTTCCAGGCACGTCCAGCTGGGAGGAGACCCCGGGGAAGACCCAGGACTCGGTGGAGAGATTATATCTCCTCACTGGCCTGGGAACGCCTCAGGATCCCCCAGTCGGAGCTGGAGGATGTGGCCCGGAGAAGGGAAGATTGGGGTTCCTTACTGGAACTGCTGCCCCCGCGACCCGATCCCGGATAAGCGGTAGACGATGGATGGATGGATGGATGCAATACAATAAAATGTTTAGCTGGATGAACTGAAAAACGTAGTGTTCCTCTTCCTCCCTGTTTTTCATTCCGCTCTATTTCTCCCTAACACAGAAGAAGTCACCTGAGGCTCTTTTATGCTCCGACACACGAGTGGAGTGTTTCGTCAGTTAAGTTTGAACGGGGGAGACGTGAGTGAGACCATTAGGGTGTGGCATTTTGAAGGCCAGTGTTTTCCAGATGAACAAAGTGTGTTAAATGATCCTAATTGTGCTTACACTTTTGTAAAAATGTGACTTACAATTTATGAACACATGGAATTGTTCTTTAGCATTCTGGAGTCTTGTTGTTGATACATGAGATTCAGGTCATAGCTTCATTTTTCTGTGTATACAAAAAGAGGAAAAAAATGTAAATGAAGTATAAACTGTTCTTTGTCCTTCGCCTTTAACATAGACTTAATTGTTAAGTTTAATCAGATTCTTCTACTTTGTTGCAGCACTATTGCACTTAAATATTCCTCACTTGTAGTGCCAGAAAAGGATGATGATTTCCCCAGCAGTAATCTATTTCCTGCGTATCCTTATCTGATAGCAAAGTATACCAAATCAGAAATATTTATTCCTTGAGTTATTTTATTTTTTTATCAAATGAGATCCTTTTTCCGTCTCAGTTTCCCCATGCATATCTTCCCTTACGGCCACTCCATCTCTGTTATAAGATTATCTGAATCAGTCACTAAATTAGATGAAATATTCCTGTCTAATCACAGTGTTTGGGGAATAAAGATCAGACTCCATCTCCTTCACTCTATCTGATAACAGCAACTTTATGATCAAGATTGAGACATGTGTCATCACCACCCTGTGAGACGCAGCTATAAAACATTCACATAAGAGTGAGCAGGGAAACCTAATAAGTGATCATACAAGGTTAACAAGTTGAGTTCCAAAGAGTCAAGTTCAAACCAACTGCCTAAACCAGGGGTGTCAAACTCATTTAAGTTCAGGGGTCACATGCAGCCCAATTTGATCCCAAGTGGGCCGGACCAGTAAAATCACATCATAATAATCCAATAACTCCAAAAGTTCCCCTTTGTTTTAGTACAAAAAAGTACAAGTACATTCTGAAAATATTCACATTTAATTAACTATATTTTTACAAAACATTATGAACAACCTGAAAATTCTTAAGAAAAATAAGTGCAAATTCAACAATATTATGCCTTAAGTTTATCATGTACACATGTGTACAACATACACATCACAGTGTGTCTACAAAGGCCCAACACATTGAGTCACAGATATCTGGAACTGAACAATATAATATTTTACTTTATGATCAAAACAACTCGTCAAGCTATAGAAATTATTTTCAAATGTACATTCATTTCCACATCTGTGTAGTAATCCTGATCACCTGAACTGACACCACACCACACAAACTAAAGTGGGAGGTTAAGTTATCCGCCTGCCTTGTAAATGTATAAAATGTATACATAGAAAATACATAAAAGTTGTGGCTCTTTGTACTGAAGCTGCTGACTGACATTATATGTCACAATGTTCAATGTCTTAAAATATTTCCAAAATAAGTATTCATTTTCACAGAAATATATTGTTCATGGTGCAAAAGTGTCTGAAGCAGCATTTGCAATAAGTGTAGTATGGCAGGCTATAGGTAACGTCTTTATCACTGAGGAGGCTGTCAAGCTGATGGTGATTCAGACCTCTGGCTCGGATGAAATTAACAGTTCAGACAACCACTGCCATGACGTGATCCATTTTTAATGACTTGCAACACAATGCTTCCTGGTGCAAAATACAGTGAAATGTCCAAAAACTATGTCCTCCATTTGCAGCCTGTACTTTCTCTCTGAATTTTGTCACAACACCTGCTTTTTCCCCAACCATTGATGGCACGCCATCTGTAGCCACGCTAACAGCACGGGCCCAGTCCACTCCGACCCGGTCCAGCGCTCCGACGAGAGCATTGAAAATGTAATTTGCTGTTGTGGTGTCCGTCATAGGCACCAACTCAAGGAACTCCTCGGTGACAGTCAAAGTCTCATCAACACCACGAATGAATATGGCCAGTTGAGCAACATCCGAAATGTCCGTGCTCTCATCAATTGCAACCGAAAATGCAACAAATGACTTGACTTTGTGCTTCATTTGGCTGTTTAACTCTGCCGAAAGATCTGAAATCCTATCTGCCACAGTGTTTTTCGTCAGGCCAATGTTGGCAAAAGCCTGTCGCTTCTCAGGGCACACAAGTTCTGCAGCCTTCAGCATGCATGTTTTCATGAACTCACCCTCACAGTCTGGCTTTGATGCTAATACTATTTCGCTAGCAATAAGGTAGCTAGCTTTCACTGCTGCATCGCCGATATCTTGGCTACGGGTAAAAACAGACTGCTGCTTCTTCAGACCCGCTAACAATTCATTTATCTTCTCTCTTTTCTCCTTTTTTGACAAAGACATTTTGTGTAATGACGGTGCCACAGAGTGTAATGTTGACAGAACCCGCCAGCTCCAGAAGTTCTTTACCGGCAGCTCCAGCATCAACAGTTTGCTTGCTTGGCAGTGTTGTGTGCGACCCCCAATGGACACATTTAAAATAACAGTTACTTTCATTGAAAAATTGCAGTTAATGTCTTCTCTGTAATCTTTACACTTTGCAAAATCATCCCGCGGGCTGGAATAGACCCTCATACGGGCCGTATGTTTGACACCCCTGGTCTAAACCATTGAGTGGAAAGGCATTGTCTCAATCACAGCTGCTCTCACTTTCTTGATTACTCCCTACTGCTTCTCATTCCTCCTGAGCACTTAAGGCAGCATCTCCTGACACCCATTGAGCACATCTCATTTGTCTAAATTGTCTTCTTGTTTCCCTCACTTCTGTCTTAGTCCCTATCACTTAAGATGTGAGGAAAATAAGGAATGAAGGAAACCGGCATGTAGTAGAAGACATCCCCTTCCTCACCAACATGATAATAACTTGTCAGTTAGGCGCTCTGCACCTCACCATGCCATGAGCACTGCTCATAAAGCTAATCATTTATAAAGTGTAGCATGTGTGTATGTCACCGATGTGGACTAGATAAAAAGAGTGCAACAGTAGATTTACATAACGAGTTTAGGAAATATCAGCAGTAGACACCTGACAGTCAAGAAGAGCCCTGTGTTACACCCGGCGCTCAGCGCAGCAAACTGTCATTGCTAGTTTCAGACTGACGCAGTTGTCATATTAACACGCAGCGCCCTCGTTGTTTAAGTAGCAAATGTACTTGTGCCATGTGGGATTGTTGGTCCGAAGATGAGATGTGGCTAGGCGCATTGTTTTCTTGAGGCAGCGTGTTTGTTTTGGTCAATGGTGCCATATTTTCCTGCTATGTAAAGGGCACTTTATTTTGACGATGCACATCCCTATGTGTTTATGGTGGAAATGTGTTTTATGTTAAGGAAAACAAAAAATTCAGGTGGCAGGAGACAATATAAGTAATGTAATGAGGTGAGGCTCTCAGCCAGTCAGTAATGCTCAACCTGCATCACGTTCTCAGCGCTCCTCTGGCATGACCGGAGACATCACAGCCAGAGACTCCCCTCTTCACAGTGGACTGTGTCACAATGAGTCCACAAATTCTGTTTTGATGCCTTGTGTGGAACACACACGCACACACACTGTCTGTGCCTCTGGCTGCTGGAGGACGCCCTCAGCCCTCTCGAGGAGGGACTGTGGTGACGGGATATGCGCTGGGTCCATAATTGGCCAGATTGTTCTGTCACGGAGCGTGTTTGGACCTAAATGGTTAATACAAAAGTCCAAGTTGACGAAACAGTAGGGGACAGGCAGAAGGTAGATTGAGGCCTGGCAGAGGATCAGGAATGAGAAGAGACGAGCTGGTCAGAGGCAGGCATGGTCTGCAGCAGCAAAACAGTCCAGAGTGTAGTGCTGGAGAGTCTTGCATGAGTCACAGTAGTATCTGGCACTGATTAAGTGAGCAGGAGAAGCTTAAATACTGGCTCATTAGAGATGAGATGCAGCTGGAGCCCAGGTGAGCTGATGAGGTGGGAGTGGCTGGATGGTGAGGTGGAGGCGGGGCGAGTGGAACACTACAGAGGTACAGCAGGTAAGAAGAGAAACAAACAGTGATACACGTACTAACCCAATATATTAATTGTCCTTAGATAATAATCTAAACTGCATTTTAGTACAGACCAGAGTCCACAGTGAAATTAACGTTGGCGGCAGCTAGTTACTGTGGGTGACTGGCTCTTAAAGATCCTAAAGGGTCAAAGGTTGTTTGTATCAGTGGTTTGGTTTAGTGGTCGTTCAGAAGAAAAGAGCAATAAGTCATATATAATGGTTATTGTAAAATGAAAGTTTCTATCAGGAACATTGTTGCCAGGAGAAAGAAGAGTCAATAGCATGACTCGATGCACTGAGAGAGTTCAGAGTATAAGTTGTTACTTGAAAAAAGGATATGGAACACGGAACACACAGAACACAATGGAACACACTGGAACACACTGGATCACAGTGTAACACACTGGAACACACTGGATAACAGTGGAACATATTGGAATACACTGGATCATACTGCAGCACACTGGAAAACAGTGGAACACACTGGAACACAGTGAATAGCAGTGAAACACACTACATGACACTGGAACACATTGGAACACACTGGAACACACGGAACACACTGAAAGACACTGGAACACACAGAACACACAGAACACACTGGAACACACATAACACACTGGAACACTGTGGGACAGACTGGAACACACTGGAACACTGTGGAACACACTGGACTACTGTGGAACACACTGGAACACTGTGGAACACAATGGAACACAGTGAATAGCAGTGGAACACACTATATGACACTTGAACACACTGGAACACATTGGAACACACTGGAACACACAGAACAAACCAAGCACACTGGAACGCACAGAGCACACGGGAATACATTGGAACACAGAGGAACACAGTGGAACACAGTAGAACACAGTGAATAGCAGTGAAACACATTACATGACACTGGAACACACTGGAACACACAGAACAAACTGGAACACACAGAGCACACTGGAACACACAAAACACACTGGAACACACTGGAACACACTGGATCACAGTGTAACACACTGGAACACACTGGATAACAGTGGAACATATTGGAATACACTGGATCATACTGCAGCACACTGGAAAACAGTGGAACACACTGGAACACAGTGAATAGCAGTGAAACACACTACATGACACTGGAACACATTGGAACACACTGGAACACACGGAACACACTGAAAGACACTGGAACACACAGAACACACAGAACACACTGTAACACACTGGAACACTGTGGGACAGACTGGAACACACTGGAACACTGTGGAACACACTGGACTACTGTGGAACACAATGGAACACTGTGGAACACAATGGAACACAGTGAATAGCAGTGGAACACACTATATGACACTTGAACACACTGGAACACATTGGAACACACAGGAACACACAGAACAAACCAAGCACACTGGAACGCACAGAGCACACGGGAATACATTGGAATACATTGGAACACAGAGGAACACAGTGGAACACAGTAGAACACAGTGAATAGCAGTGAAACACACTACATGACACTGGAACACACTGGAACACACAGAACAAACTGGAACACACAGAGCACACTGGAACACACAAAACACACTGGAACACACTGGAACACAATGGAACACACTGGAACACACAGAACACATTGGAACAAAGTTGAGCACACTGGAACACACAGAACACACTGGAATACACTGGAACACACAGAACACACTGGAACACACAGAACAAAGTTGATCACAGTGGACCACACTGGAACACAGTGGAACACACAGAACACACTGGAACACACAGAACACAGTGGAACACAGTAGAATACACTGGAACACAAAGAACACACTGAAACACAGTGGAAAACGCAGAACACAGTAGAATACACTGGAACACACTGGACCACACTGGAACACATTGGAACACACTGGAACACGGTGAATCACGGTGGAACACACAGAACACACTGGAAAAAAGTTGATCACAGTGGACCACACTGGAACACAGTGGAACACACTCAAGCACAGTGGAACACATTGGAACACACTGGAACACAAACAACACGCTGGAATACACAAAAAACACTGAAACACACATAACACACTGGAACAATATGGAACACACTAGAACACAGTGAATGGCAGTGGAACACACTAGACAACAACGGAACACACTGGAAAACACGGAACACACTGAAAGACATTGGAACTCACAGAACACAATGGAACACACAGAACCCACTGGAACACACTGGAACACAAACAACACGCTGGAATACACAAAAAACACTGAAACACACATAACACACTGGAACACTATGGAACACACTGGAACACAGTGAATGGCAGTGGAACACACTAGACAACACCGGAACACACTGGAACACACGGAACACACTGGAACACACGGAACACACGGAACACACTGAAAGACATTGGAACTCACAGAACACAATGGAACACATAGAACCCACTGGAACACATAGAATGCACTGGAAAAATATTGCATAGCAGTGGACCACCCTGGAACACAGTGGAACACAGTAGAATACACTGGAACACAAAGAACACACGGTAACACAATGAAACACACAGAATACAGTTAAACACAGAACACACTGGAACACACAGAACACACTGGAACACACAGAACACACTGTAACACATTAGATAACACTGTGGAACACAAGGGAACACTGTGGAACACACTGGAACAAAGTGAATAGCAGTGGAACACACTAGATGACACTGGAACACACTGGAAAACATTGGAACACACTGGAACATATGGAAAACACTTGAACACACTGGAACACATTGGAACACACTGGAACACACATAACACATTGGAACACACAGAACACACAGGAACACACTGGATCACACTGGCACACAGTGGATCACACTGGAACAAAGTGGATAACAGTGGAACATTTTGGAATACACTGAATCACACTGCAACATACTGGAAAACAGTTAAACACACTACATGACACTGAAACACACTCAAATACATTGGAACACACTTGAACACACTGGAACACACAGAACACAGTGGAACACACAGAACACGCTGGAACACGCTGGAACACGCTGGATCACAGTGGAACATATTGGAATACACTGTATCACACTACAATACACTGGAAAACAGTGGAACACAGTGGAACACAGTGGAACACACTGAAAGACACTGGAACACACAGAACACAGTGGGACACGGTAGAATACACTGGAACACACTGGAACACAAAGAACACACTGGAAAACACTAGAACAAAGTGGAACACGCAGAACACAGTAGAACGCGCAGAACACACTGGAACACACTGGATCACACTGGAACACACAGAACACACTGGAACACACATAACACACATAACACACTGGAACACATCGGAACACACTGGAACACACGGAACACACTGGAATACGCAGAACACAGTGGAACACAAAGAACACACTGGAATACACAGAAAACACTGAAACACACTGGAACACACATAACACACTGGAGCACTGTGTAACACACTGGAACAATGTGGAACACACTGCAACACAGTGGAACACACAGAACACATTGGAACACACATAACACACCGGAACACACTGGAACAAACTGGAACACATAGAACACACTGGATCACAGTGGACCACACTGGATCACAGTGGACCACACTGGAACACAGCTTCAGAGACTGGATCACAGTAGAACACACTGGAACACACTAGATCACACTGGAACACACATAACACACAGAACACAGTGGAACACACAGAACATACTGGATCACACTGGAAAACACATAACACACTGAAACATGGCCTCAATTACTGGATCACACTGGAACACACAGAACCACATTGGAACACAGTGGAACAGCTGGGACCCAGCTAAGATAGTAGAATACAGTGGTGCTGTACGGTAAGCGCGTCATTTCCGGTTGTAAATGTTTCTGTGTTGCTGGTAGCATACTTCGGCAGCTCCAGCTTGACTCAGTTAATGTTGTTATATTCTTGATCACATTGACTAATTATCTGTCATCTATCTAAACATATACTTGTACTTCCTAAGCACTTACAACTCTCTCCTTATCCTTTTTCTCTTAGCGACTCTTGCTAATCCTCAATTCTTTACGCTCCATTCGGCACTGCTAACGGTAGCTGCTGTAGCTCGGCAGCTAGCGATGGCATCTCCCTCTTCTGCTCTCTCCTGCTCGGTGTGTTTCATGTTTAGCTATTTCTCTGCCTCCTTTAGTAATAATGGTACGTGTATTAAATGTAATTTATACGCAGGATTGGAGGCGAGTTTTAGAGGGATAGATGAGCGGCTCCGCACCACGGTTAGTCAGCGGTTAGCAACTGTAGCTGTTAGCAAGCCCCCTGTAGCCGGTGCGGGCCGGCCAGTGGCATCTCCTGTTAGCTGTCCCCCGGAGCAGCTGGGAAACTGGGTGACTGTCCGAAAGAAGTGTTATCAGTTCACCACCAAACAGGTTCTCCCAACTCAGTGACACACAAGCTGAGAAGCCAACTCTGGTTATCGGTGGCTCAATTTTGATATACGTTCATTTTGAGACACCAGCGACGACAGTCACGTACATTCCGGGGGCCAGAGCGAGCGACATAGAAGCACATTTGAAACTGCTGGCTAAACGTGAATACGGTAAGATTGTTATTCACGTTGGCGATAATGACACGCGATTGCGTCAATCGGAGTGTACTAGAGTTAATGTGGAGTCGGTGTGTACATTTGCAAAAACAATATCGGACTCCGTAAGTTTTCTCTGGTCCTCTGCCAAATCTTTTGAATGATGACATGTTTAGCCGCATGTCATCACTCCGTCACTGGCTCTCATGGTGGTGTCCAGATAATGATGTGGGCTTCGTAGACAATTGGCGGACTTTCTGGGGAAGACCTGGTCTGATTAGGAGTGACGGCATCCATCCTACTTTGGATGGAGCAGATCTCATATCCAATAATATTACAAAGTTTATTAGTGGACCTAATCCATGACGACCGGGAGTTGAGACCAGGAGACAGAGTTGCAGTCACCCACTCAAATCCCCATAGTGACTGTGTCTGCCCCACGGCCACTGAAATTAATTAAATCTATGGTTAACAGAAGAGGAGTTATACATGAAAACCTAATTAAAATAAACACCACCGCTGCAAAAGTGCAACTAAATTGAAAAATTAAATGTGGGCTCTTAAACATCAGATCTTTATCAACGAAAGCTGGATTGGTTAATGATTTAATATCAGATAATAAGATTGATTTATTTTGTCTCACTGAAACCCGGCTGAGACATGAAGAATATGTCAGTCTAAATGAATCCACTCCACCTGGTCATATTAATGCTCACATTCCTCGAGGCATTGGCCGAGGAGGTGGAGTTGCGGCCATATTTGACTCAAACCTCTTGATAAATCCTAAACCTAAACGAAACTATAACTCTTTTGAAAGCCTTGTTCTTACGCTCTCAAACCCAACATGGAAAACAATAAAGCCAATTTTATTTGTTACTGTGCCCTCCTGGTCCATATTCTGAATTTCTATCTGAATTCTGTCACGGTCCCATCTGTATCCCTAGTGTTTTCCGGTCCATGTTTTCCCTGTCTCTTTGTGTGTGTGTGTGTGTGTAAGTGGCAGGGGCGTGGCCAAAGACTTCAGCAGCTGATCTCATTCAACTCCAATCTGCTCACCTGTCTACAATCAACTCATCCCAGCACAGTTTATCTACCCCGGTCTTCCAGCCACTCATCGCCAGATTGTTGTTTCTACTACCCCGGATCACAGCATTACTTGTCGCTCAACGTCCGTCCGTCCGTCCGTCCGTCCGTCCGTCTGTCTGTTTAAACCACACTCTGGACCTTGTTCTGGGATATGGTGTTGAAATTGAAAGTTTATCAGTGTGTCCACATAATCCTCTTTTATCAGACCATTTTTTAATAACTTTTGAAGTCCTGTTACTGGACTACAAGCCAGTAGGCAAAATATCCTACGCTTGATGTCTATCTGATAGTGCTGTGAATAAATTTAAGGAAATGATTCCATCAGCACTTAATTCAATATCGATATAACGGAGGACTCTAATGCTAACTTTAGTCCCTCCCAAATTAATCATCTTGTTGATAGCGCTGCAGCCTCACTGCGAATAACACTCGACTCTGTCGCTCCTCTAAAGAAGAAGATCATAAAACAGAAAAAGAAAGCTCCATGGCTTAATTTACAAATCCGCAAACTAAAACAAAAGTCGAAATCTTGAAAGTAAATGGCGTTCCACTAAACTGGAAGAATCTCGTTTAGTCTGGTTAGATCATCTTGAAACGTATAAGAAGGCTCTCCGTAATGCCAGAGCAGCTTATTACTCTTCCTTAATAGAAGAAAATAAGAACAACCCCAGGTTTCTTTTCAGCACTGTAGCCAGGCTGACAGAGAGCCACAGCTCTACAGAGCCTTCTATTCCTATATCTCTCAGTAGTGACGACTTTATGAGCTTCTTTAACGATAACATTATAATTATTAGAGACAAAATTAATCTCCTCCTGCCCTCAATTGGTAATGACTTACTTCAACCTCCAGAATTTCAAAATCATCTGTAACTCCTGAAATATATCTAGACTATTTTACTCCTATCAACCTTAACGAACTAACTTCAACAATATCATCGTCTAAGCCATCAACCTGTATTATAGACCCGATTCCAACTAAACTGTTTAAAGAAGTTTTACCCTTAATTAACATGTCATTATTAAATGACCACTTCTTAAAAAGCCTAGTCTTGATCCAGAGGTTTTAGCCACTATAGGCCGATATCTAACCTTCCCTTTCTCGCTAAGATCCTTGAGAAAGCAGTCGCAAAACAGTTGTGTGAATTTTTACATAATAATAATTTATTTGAGGTTTTTCAATGTAGATTTAAAGTTCATCATAGCACAGAGACGGCACTGGTGAAAGTTACCAATGACCTTCTATTGGCATCAGACAAAGGACTTGTCTCTGTTCTTGTCTTGTTAGACCTCAGTGCTGCTTTCAACACTGTTGATCATGACATTCTACTACAGAGACTGGAACATTATGTTGGCATAAAAGGAACCGCACTAAGCTGGTTCAAGTCCTATTTATCTGAGCGATCTCAATTTGTATGTGTTAACGATAAATCCTCCATGACAGCCAAAGTCAGTCTTGGAATTCCGCAGATAAGACACATCCTGTCTCAAAATGATGCAGAAAAACTAGTCCATGCATTTGTTACTTCAAGGCTGGATTACTGCAACTCATTATTATCAGGTTGTCCCAAAAGGTTGCTTAAGACTCTTCAGTTGATCCAAAATGCAGCGGCAGGTGTATTGACAAGAACTAGGAAACGGGATCATATCACTCCTGTATTAGCTGCTCTGCACTGGCTCCCGGTAAAATACAGAATATAATTCAAAATCCTTCTCCTGACTTGCAAAGCAATTAATGGTCAGGCTCCAGAATATCTTAAAGATCTCATAGTACCTTATAAACGGGGAGCCTGAGCCTTCAGCCATCAAGCTCCTCTCCAGTGGAACCAGCTTCCAGTTTGTGTTTGGGAGGCAGACACATTCTCCACATTTAAGAGTAGGCTAAAGACTTTCCTTTTTGATAAAGCTTATAGTTAGGGCTGGCTCAGGTTTGCCTTGGATCAGCCCCTAGTTATGGTGCTATAGGCTTAGACTGCCAGGGGACACCTCCCTGCACTCCTCCTTCTCTTCCTATCTCCTCCCCTCCCTCGCTCTTCTTCTCCCTCTCTATCTGTATGCATTTATGTAAATGTGTGTTACTAGCACAGCATCCGGGGCATCATCCTTGGAGTTTCTGTGTCTCTCATGTGGCAGGTTGCCACTGATAAAGTTTACGTCATGATCAGGAATCATGGCTGCGCCTGCCGCCCTGGTCCTGCAGGGAGGTGTCCCCCGGCAGAGCGCAATGCCCTAGTTGGTTTATAAGGTATTATGAGATCTTTAAGATATGCTGGAGCCTGACCATTAATTGATTTATAAGTCAGGAGAAGGATTTTGAATTCTATTCTGTATTTTACCGGGAGCCAGTGCAGAGCAGCTAATACAGGAGTAATATGATCCCCGTGTTGTTTCCCCCGACTGTTGAGACCCCAGTGTCTCTGGCTCGGCCTCCAGGCCGGCCTCCTGCACGGCTCCACCCGCCTCCAGTCCAGCCTCTCCGCCAGTCTCCTGAGCGGCTCCAGCGCAACCTCCTGAGCGGTTCTGCTTGCCTCCAGCCCGGCCTCTCCTCCGGTCTCCTGCACGGCTCCACCCGCCATTAGCCCGGCCTCTCCACCAGCCTCCTGAGCGGCTCCACCCGCCTCCAGCCTAGCCTCCTGAGCGGTTCTGCTCGCCTCCAGCCCGGTCTTTTCACCGGCCTACTGAGCCATGTTGGCCATGTTTCATTTTACTGTTCAGTCTTTCACTGCCTAAAATTATAATCCTTAAGGTTTCAGTACTGGTGGTGGTTGGCACATACTACATCATTTCCTGTTAAAACCTTATGTGTTCTAAGGCATTTAATGGAGGGAATGACAGACTATAAATACATTGAAATTTGCCAACCATGAACATCTTAATGATTATAATTTAAGGATACAATGCAGTTCAATGAATCCAAAGCAAACTGTAGATGCCAAGCACACAAGTTATTGTATGCTAGCAGATTTTAGGGCCATGGGTTTAAAACATTGGTGGGATTGATGTGATGTGTAGCTGCTCCAAAGATAATGTTTGCTGGCAAAAAATGGAATAAAGCTCAGTGGTTTTGTTTTGTTATGGCTCTGAACATGCATCAGATAGAGACAGAGGTCTTACAATTATAGATCATAATTACCCCTCTCTCTCTTTCCTCTTTCCATCTCTCTCACTCTCCTCCATTTCTCTCTCCAGCTGTTCATTTAGCTTTCAGCTGTGAAATGGGGGATCATTCAGTCCTGTTGGGATGGAACATAAAAGCATTTTTACTTCAATTAGACTGCACAAAAACACAGTCAATCCTCCAGATAGAGTACAACAGGCCTCTGATCACTAGGTGTGTGTGTGTGTGTGTGTGTGTGTGTGTGTGTGTGTGTGTGTGTGTGTGTGATGGATAACACTAAGGCACACCTGTAGAGATACGGCCACAATATGAATTTGGCTGTACAACTTCAATATAGAATGGAGGTTAATTACAGTATCCCATTAATCTAGTGTGCAGCTGTCAGGTATGTGTTAGTGAGGTATGTTGAGCCTGAAATCAGAGTTTTGAATGTAAAGGCCCTGTCACACATATCCATATGGCAGAAACGTATGCCGGCGCATACGAAATATTGGCAATACGTTGATATAAATTAAGGGTAAGTTGTGATCGTTCGAAGGACGCAGACGATACGGCGAACACAGCCGACATACGGCCCCGTCACACAGTTCCGTATGGCAGAAACATATGCCGGCATATATGAAAAGTAGCTAAAGATTCTAAGAGTCTAAATACGTCCAACTTTTCCACAGCGGTGTTGTAGCTGACGTATACATAACGGATACATAATAAATTATTATACGTATGTCAAACCTATTGATAGCGTATCACTTACTTATACAAAACGTATCAGAACGTCTGGCCAACGGAGCTGGAAAAGTGCCATTTGGTTCACGTCATGCTAATACTGGAGAACGGCTAGAATGTACTCTTGTCGCAGCCTCTCAGCATCATCCATGCTCTCTGATGCTGGGTTGATGATGGGTTGATGTATTCATCAAGATGTGCTGTGAAGAAGTGAGGATGAGCTACTCACAGGGACCCTACTATATATTCTACTATATATTCACTCATTATCAATAAATTGGCTGTAGGGTTCACCGTCAGCCGACGTAGCCTATATCTAACGTACCTCTAACGTATTTACGTAGGTATTCACGTAGGTATTTACATACTATATTTATGTAGGTAAGTATTCACATACATATTCCGTATTCACGTATGTCTAACGTAACGTAACTTATGTGTAACGTCTGCATATCTTATGAAGCACACGTCGGGTACGTCCGGTAATTTTGAACATGCTCAAAACATCAGCGTTCAACAACGCACCCGAGCGTAACACTGCCTGCTCTTAACGAACACTGCTTATACCTTACCTTATATGAATGTACACCAGCGTATTGCCAATATTTTGTATATGCCATATTTAAGTTATGTATTCGTTGTTCATTCATCTGATACATTTTATATTAGGAAGTGATGCGCTATCAATAGGTTAGACATGCGGATCTGTATGCGTTCATTTTTCTGATCCAATCCGATAAAAAGTTGGACGTATTTGGACTCTGACACATTTTCATATACGCCAGCATACGTTTCTGCCATACAGATATGTGTGACAGGGCCTTTAGGAAGGCGGCTCTCTTTTAACCTAAATCGCCATGGTAACTAATGCTGCAATCCGGAGCAGTTTATGTTCAGAGTTTTAGTTCTCTCCAGAGGGAGAGAGAGAGAGTTTGTTTTGTCTGTTTCATTTTATTCACTGAGCTACTGAATATTTTTGTACTGTTCTCTGGACATGTGCTAACCTTCTATAAAATCACATACATTAATAGTTCCCAATGACGTTTACTTGCATATGAAAAGCGTTATAATTCATTCATAGTTCTCCCTCAGGTTCTAAGTGTAGTAGAATGCCTTTATTCATAACATTGTTGTGCATAACATCACTGGAGCCTGAGGGAAGAGTGATGGTGATTTTGTCAATAAGGTCCTTTCACAGCATCTAGTGTGTCTGGTGGAGCTGCCACCCTCCAGTTTTGCTTCAGGGATATTAATACTCTACATTGTACACAGCATATCATCCATATACTAAAAGGCACAGCAACTACATACCACTTTACATGATGTTTTCATCTTGGTCCCAATTGTCATTTTTAAACTGCTGCTCATAGAACACAGATTAGAAAATGTATTAAATCCATTGGTATTAATCACAGAAAATACAAGTGATTTCCACGTATCCTTCATTATGGAACATTGTCAAACCTAAATGCAGTTCTTGTATAATGTTTATATCTGCTGAATCAAGTTTAAAGTGTGAGAGCTGTAGAATGTGCAGGTATCACGTTATAAAGATATGTTCTCCAAAAAACCCTCGTTACTTGAGATTACATTGAGTGGATTTCAGAGCTGAACAGATGTAGCGGTGCTACACGAAGGACTCTCCAGAGTAAAAGGCGAGAGACATACTAGACAAGCAGAGAAGGTGGTGGAAGTGGTAATGGCACTAGAATCGAGAAGCCACTTGTCTGGACACAGACATTAAGGGAGGATCTTTCAATGCTAAACTGGGGATTTCTAGAACTGCAAAAGGCAGAGGAGAATATGGGGACAGAGGAGAATATGGGGACAGAGGAGATGGCTGACCTCACTACTCGATGTTGATGATTGTGAACCTGAAGGTGTAATGTTTGGTGGTTGTTGGTTTTCCTCTGGGTGTCTCTTCAACAGCTGAGGTTAGGGACAGACTTGATGTCGAAACATTGCCATTGTGTGATTATAAAATAGTTTCAGTCAGTCTTTGGAATTACATACAGGTAATACATGCATTCAGTGTCTATACACAGATTAGCAGAGCTATGAAAACGAGAAAACGAAACATGTCTCCAATCGCAAAATAATGATTATTGCTGACTTTGTGGACATCTCTTTTCATGAATTTGCTGCCATCTGGCAATCTGTGTAGTGTGGTGAAGAACAGTCATACAAATGTACATATTTACAAACTTCCTCAGTCATCCTCTACTGATTTAGTCCATGTTCATGTGAAGGAGCAGCTGGAATAGTGTAGGAGGAAATGTGATGCTTAGTTTAATTTCTGGGGAGATGCAGGTCAGGCTACGGTGTAGATGTATCACAGAAGTATAAACCAGCCTTAACCCCCCCATCAGTGCTGGTCACACGTTGACATACACCAGTTGACATTAAACTGAAACATGCACTTTCTCTCTAAATGCACTTTAATGCACTGATGCACAATGCACAATGCTAACTGTCTTTTCTGTAATTATGTATTTAGTTGTATTGTTTTTATAGGGAATCTTCAGACATACATTTTAATCTGTTCTTGTTTCACAGCTGTGGGCTGGGAGGAACAGCATTTCATCTAATATATATGCAAGTACACAAGAAATTGACGATGAACTAAATCTTGAATCTTGATTTTTCAAGCACGCACCAGGACAACATTGTTCCTTTTTGTGCTCTCTTGGTGTGAACCGACGCTAGTGTGACATGCAAGAATGTAAAACCAGGCTTATGTTCACATGTTTGTTATTGACTCATCAGAGACATACAGCTGCACACTAGATTAATGGGATACTGTAATTAACCTCCATTCTATATTGAAGTTGTACAGCCAAATTCATATTGTGGCCGTATCTCTACAGGTGTGCCTTAGTGTTATCCATCACACACACACACACACACACATACACACACACACACACACACACACACACACACACACACACACACACACACACACACACACCTACACACACCTACACACACACACACACACACACACCCACACCTACACACACACACACACACCCACACCTACACACACACACACACACGCACACACACACCTACACACACGCACACACACACACACACACACACACACAGTTTATGAACCTTCCTGTTCTATCACACCAGAAACTGTTCTAATAAACTATAAACTCACCTGGTACTTTTTTATCTCTTTTATCTATTATAAGAAACAAAACAAATATCTTATCATTCATATGATGACATCATCATGTTTACTTTCTTAACTTTGTATGTGCAATTTGTTGGACAGAGCACTGAAATATCTGACACACTTCCTCACTTTGTCTTTTTCATTTTTCCTCTCACATGGATATACATTTGGTTTCCTTTTGTTTTGAGACGTTGCATTATTAAATACCGTCAGTCCTTACTCGTTCCCTGACCCTGTTCTTGTAAAATGTAATCAGTTATGGTTATGACTTTGCAGGTGAGTTATCAAAGCAGCAGCGAACAGTTGATGGTTATCTGCTGCAGAGGCATCTATTCATTTTGAGCCATTTCATGAAAATGCCGAGCTTTTTGCTCTATTAATATGACATGGTGCTGGTTCTGCCTGTGGCTAGGGTCAACTCAAGACAATGACAATACACAAATGATATTGTTATGAATGTGCTCAAGCACTCAGCAAACCAAGCTTGTATTTTTAAAGTGCTGAATATTTATGGAGTAAAGCTTCTCCAAACAAAAAATACTTATATATAGTGGCTTTAAGGGACATACGAAATGCACTAAACATAGAGGTTCAAAGTCTGTCCTGTGGCGTTACTGATGAAAAGCCCCCAAACCAATAATGATTTGATCTACTTCTCACGTCTACACTGGAATCATGCAAACTCATGCATGCAAACTAATGCATTAGTTTGCATGCACTACTTCTTCTTCTTTTTTATTGTGCGATTCTGGGTCATTCTGGCCATGATTTTATCCCTGGCAAAGGCACCAACTTATGCATGAAAAGTATAAAATAGAAAATGTTACTTTCAAAAAATATGCTACTAGTAATGGAGTATGATATATGAGGCCATGCGACTATAACAGCATAGGTTCAGCATTTTTTGTAGAGAGAATATTAAATTCAGATTGTAAACCAATTCAGATAGATTTCTAAAATTAGACACAGATACAGTTGAAGGAAGGAACATAATACGCTGAGCAACTTTAGAAGCTATGCTATCTGAAGCAAGGACAAGGATGTCAGTTTTATTAGCATTTAGCTGCAAAACTTTGTTAGCCATCCAGTCCCCACATATAGGAAATTTGCTTTGCCTGAAGTTCAGCTACAGAGACAAAGCTTTTGCTCAACTGATCCTTTTTCTGAAACGTAGACCCCTGGCGCTGGATATTCTCCTTAAGATAAGACAGCTTGCTTAACAGAACTTTGTCACTGCCGTCAGTTTTTTTACTGCCAATCACAGGAATATGTTTATAGAAAGTGTTGAAATCATATTTCTCGAGGTAGGTACCTTTCCTGATGGCAGCATGATTGAGGAAGGTCCTCAGCCTTCTTTGTTTTGCTGTCACCCACATTTCAACGTCCCTCTCAGGTAAATCAACGGCAGAAACAAAAAGAAAAGATGTGAAACTGAAAAAATAAGATTTGAAACCTGTACAAAATTTGATCTGAATCTGAAAACATAAAACTGCAAATAAAACAAGTAAGAACTCAAATATCAAAATACATATGAAAGTGAAAGTTTTTAATAACTATTTTATTCAAAATAATTAAAGAAACTGAATGAAAATATTCAACTTGAAAAAACTTTTCTTACAATTAGATAGATAAATAAATACATAGTTTCAAATAGATAATAAAAATTTGACTCTCTTTAATAGGCTTACATACACCATATATAATAATATTTCCTCTGATTCTTCTATGTATGAAATTACAATTTAACTTTCCACTAAAGAAAAATTACAATTCTTAGAATTTAATTAAATCAGAATCAGCAGGATTGACAGAAAATTGCAATCAATTAGTGTGAAAATAGTCCCCAACAATTGTACTATTTCTTCCTGCTTGATAAACTACTACAGCTAGAAAGATATCGGATTACATTAGTCTTATGCTTTAATGGCCTTCGGATTTTGTTCAGGCTGACAATCCTGCATCGAAATATAACAAAAGATCTTCATATCGTATAAAAAAGTTTAAAAATCTAGATAACTTCTTCTCTCTGTTTGACACGAACACACACACGCACGCGTGGACACACACGTTGTCGTCTGACATCTGTTGATAAGATCTGAAAGCTTAAAATTCAATCAGCTCTCTCTTCATAACATCTGGAGGTTTTTCTAGAGATTAATCATCATCATTAAAAATTTATATTAATTTATATTTTCATCAAGTCAGGATTAGGATAGATGATATCAGCCACCACCAGCAATTAAACTTCATATTAACTGTTCAATCAAAACATAATTAAGGATAAGGTAAATTGATTTAATGATGCGTAACTCAGAAGTCATTCTCCTCGTGAACCAGAGGCTAGATGTAGTAGTAGCAGCTCACCAGAGGCTAGACCTGACATCAATGGGGAACTCGTTCCACGGGCGGATTTTGTTTGAGGGGTATCTGGGTCCCACTCGCAGTGAGGGAATAGCGAGTCGATTGGCCGATGCAGAGCAAAGTGAACGCGCTGGGGTGTCTGGTTTGACCATGGCCGGGATGTAGGAAGGGTCTGATCCATTTACAGCACGATAGGCCAGCACCAGAGTCTTTAAGGAGATTTGGGCCGCCACTGATAACCAGTGAAGGGAGCGGAGGAGCGGTGTAGTGTGGGAGAACTTGGTTATAGACCAGTTGGGGTTCTGCATTGTGGATGAGCTGTAGAGGTCGGATGTAGATCGTCCAGCCAGGAGGAAGTTGCAGCAGTCTAGTCATGAGATGACAAGAGCCTGGACCAGAACCTGTGTCGGAAAAGACAGAATCAGTTGAGTGTCATCTGCTTAGCTGTGATAGGAGAAGCCATGAGAATGAATGTCAGAGCCAAGGGAATTGGTGTACGTAGAATAGAGGAAGGGACCCAGGACGGAGCCCTGAGGAACCCCAGTGGTTCGTTGACAGGGGTCCGACAGAGACCCTCTTCAAGTCATCCTTTAGGTGCAGTCCTTTAGGTAGGATTTGAGCAGACTTCCAGTTCTTGGCGAGTGTATAGAAGGTTGTCAGGGTGCTTTGATTTTAACCATTTTCTTTCAGCTGCCCGTAGGATGGTTCTGTCAGCACTCACTGAGTCATCCAACCAGGGAGCTGGAAGGGACTGGCGAACTTGCTGCGAAGGGAGAGGACAGAGAGAGTCCAGAGAAGAGGACAGAGTAGAGAGGAGAGTGTCTGTGGCAGAATTGGCAAACATGAGTGAGAAGGAGTCAGATGAAGGGAGGGCTGAGAGAACAGCTGAGGCAAGAGAGGAGGTTACGGCATACAGGTACAATATTAGGGTAGTTAGGTTTGTTAGATTGGGAGAGGGGGAGAGGGGGAGAGAGTAGTATATGAAAAAGTGATCAGAGATGTGAAGTGGGATTACAGAGAGGTCTGAGATAGAGCAGTTTCTGGTGAATATGAGGTTGAGGTGGTTACCAGCGTTGTGAGTAGGTGGGGACGGACACAGGGAGAAAGCAAAGAAGGATAAGAGCGTTAATAAGTCTGTTGACTTCTCTGACGTGATGTTGAAGTCACCAAGAAGTACAAGCGGAGGGCCATTTTCAGAGATGTTAGAGAGGAAAATCTCCAATTCCTCCAAAACTCCCCCAAAGGACCCGGAGGACGGTAGAAAACAACAATGTTTAATGTGACCACCTTAGTTACAATAACGAAATGAAATTCGAAAGACGAAGGAGTGAAGTCTGGCAATGAGAAGAGTGAAAGATTACACATTGTCTTTTTTCTTCTTCTCTGAAGTAAGCATGTCAACTGTTTTGCCCCCCTTTAAAGAATTGAAACCAACAACCTTTAAGAACCAGATTGAGAGGCAGAACAGAAATGGGAACCGGAAGCGCCAGGTCAGGGAAATGATGCAAAGACTCAAAATTAAATTAATTGTTCAATCAGAAACGGAGGCAAAAAGCAGCCCTTGGCTGTTAGCACCGCCACCCAGAGCTCTACAGTACATGTTTGTACAGAGATTGGACAAAAAATCAAGGTTTATAAATATATGTGTATAAACCCCAGACTGTCTATGGTACAAACAATAAAGTCACTGCTGTATTTATGCCGAGATGATAATCATTTTAAATGATTTCTGCTTGTCAGACCTGACAAAGCCATTCAGGCTTTTTACTGATTGGTATAATTATGTTGGTATTTCGGCATCCATCTGATACCTTTATTGCAATTAAACCACAAATAAATCTGTTGATTTTGGGTTCATACCACTGTAGTAAACAATATTAATATAGCCGAGGTATGACTTGCAAGACACAGTGAATACAGCTAGGTGAAATTCACTGAGCTGTGGGTGCCCCAGGATGATGTTATGAACCCAGACATGACACTGTTTGGTTTTTCGATTAATCTGGGACTTTAAAACCTCTTACCAGGTGATTTCCATCTTGAACATAGTCACATTGATAAAAGCCCAGCTGTTCGATTGACACTTGGTCTCTGCCAATCGGAGCTTCCTTAAGATTCCTAAAGCCATCAAGGCCAATCAGTGTCCACTTGATAAGGAAGTGCCAGCCCTCTTCTTCTGTTTATTGACGGAGCCTGCAGCAGTTCAGCCTCCCGGTGACGCTATTATTGTGTAGCCAATGAACTGCTCGATCTTTACACATCTGACACATGCTTTTATTTTTTCAAATGTTGTAATCTTTCTCATAATTGTATTTATTAATAACAAAATACAAAGAAAACACAAAAATATTACAATAAATGTATTTGTACTTCCCTTACTTTGTGTCATTACTACTGGCAGGGATAATTGGATATATAATAGTTATTTATGAGCAATACAAATAATATTTTATTAAAAATATTATAATATGTACACATGCACAGCTTGTGTATGCCTGGTGTTACTCTTAGAAAAATATGTCTAATAAATTAAGTTTTTATCCCTTTTATCTGAAATTGGAAGTTTTACTTCTATTACACTGGTGCTATGTTTTTATTGTGTTTTCCAGTCCATACCTGCCAGCTATACCCATCTTCAGGCATCTTTTTCAACAACAAACTTCAGGCGGAGTGTATTTTCTTAAAATTCAGTATATTCAGACCACTATTACTCAGTGCCAGAAGCACTTGGAGTGATTAATCAATGTTTTGCAAGAACAATAAGAGAGTTATCTTTTGAATGAGACCAAAATCCTGCATCTGGTGCAAATGATTGAAGATCAGCTTTCAATTTACTTTGGGTATTTCGTTTGTAGGTATTTTTCATATTTTCGAGTAAAGTCCCCCACCCCTTAAGAGGTTAACAACATGTACAAATCAGCAATAGTAGCAATAGATATCTACATGGAGGTTAGCCCCGCCTCTTCCTCGGCGCGTCTAACACGCAAGTATCCGGAGTGAACGCAGCATAAGCCCTAATGTGGCTAAGGGGTAACATGTACAAAGAAAATTAAATAAAGCTAATCACCGATACATGTGGTATAGCATACAAAAGGGGGCAGGGGTAGACAACAATGATCTACCTAAGGAAACTGAAAAGGTTCTCCTCTCTAGGAAAGATGCAAACCATTTAAGTGTGGTGCCCACCCAGTGCTTCAGGCGCTCTATACGAATGTAGTGGTCTACAGTGTCTTAAGCAGCACTTAAACAACTTTTTCCTTCTTTTCTTTAGTGTCTACAGACAGCAGTAGGTCATTGATGACTTTGATTAGTGCAGACTCTGTGCTGTGCTTTGAACGGAAACTAGAATGAAAATGGTCAGAAATGTTGTTTTCAGCTAAGTAGGACAGAAATTGCTGGAATACTTTAAGTATTATGGAAAGGAAGGGAAGTTTTTTGGATCGGTCTCTAGTTATTTTGATCCGTGCGGTCAAGGTGTGGGGTTTTGATTAGTGGCTGCAAGATTGCATTTTTTTTTAAATGCTGGTAATTGGCAAGATACAAGAGCGCTATTAATAGCCAAAATGGAGGGACCTACAAAGTCATATACCTCTTTCAGGATTTGGGGAGGAATAGGGTCAAGTGGGTAAGAGGAGCATCACGATACAGACACAGAAGTTTTATCTCTAGAATTTGGCCATTATGTGACATAAAGCTTGTTGCTGTTCCTGGGGGCTTGGTGTGCCTGCTGTTGAGCCCTTCAACTTTTGGAAGATACCAATTCCATAAGGAAAAGGGGGGGGGGGGGGGGGGGTGTTTTTATTTTGTGTTCATGTTTGTGGATTTTTTTTTTTTATTGCTACTGTGGCAAAACCCAATGACTCTGAGGACAAATAAAGGTCTTGAATCTGAACTTGAATAGTCTTTCAAGAAAAAAGTCATAATATTTAAATAATTGTAATTTCATAATAATAAAGTGATATTTCAGTGGAAAAGTATACCTGCTTACGTTATTATTCTGCTGTTATGGCAGTATCATACAACACTGAACTTTTTGGGACACTCTGGATGACAAAGTTTAGAGAGGTGGAAAATCTAACAGAAAGCAGTAATAAAATACCAGTATTTCACCTCTACCACTGGGCCAATACAATTTGAATTCATCAACCATCTAAATCATCAGCTCTTCTCAAAAAAGCTATAGTATGTTATCCTATGATCATATTTTAGTTGTAGTATATTGGCATATTTATTGTATTGGAGTATTCCAATTCATTCTTTATATTGTGTATTAGAGTCTTTAACTATATCTCTCTTTTCTAGTGTTGATATATTTACTGTGTATGTTTTACTCCCGTGTAAACCTGTATGTCTGTCAGTCAGTCTGTCAGTCTGTCAATCAGCTACATATTATGGACCTATTGTCTGTGTTCATGCTTGGTATTTCTGAAAATGAGGGTCCTTCTTAATTGATTCCCATGTCCTGATTCCAATATGGCAGCTGCCATACCTTCCCAAACGTATTGACGGCCACGGCTTGAGGGATAACTAGTTGTCGTTAACACACACTGCTTGTAGGATATGTATGTGTTTGAACAGGGAAAGTGTCACGGACGTCAGGACTCAGAGATGGAATTGACAATAGTTTATTAGGCTCAGCCAGCGAGCAGATGGAAACACCATACAGACAGGGGAGGGGTGAACACAAGGATCAGGAACTCAGGAATACTCAGGCTCTAAGCACTGGAAAATAAGGAGACTGGCGTAAAAGCACAGTGAACTAAAAAGTACAAAACAGGGAGCGTCAAAACAAGGTACACGAGTCGAACTCAGGCAGACAGACGGGCAAAAAGGCAAAAGGCAGGAAAATCGCGTTGCAGAATCTGGGGAGGAAGTCCATGGGGTTTAGTCCACTTTGTACGAGGCCAGATGCGGAGTGAAGGGAGTGAGGAGACTTTATGCTGTGAACACAGGTGCTGGCAATCAGTATTCCGGTGATTGTGGATGCAGTGCAGGTGAGTGAGTGGAGACAGAGGGGGGCGTGGCAGGTGCGAGTTCAGGCACAGACGTGACATTACCCCCCCCTCCAGGGACCGCTCCAGCGGGCCGAGGGTCCCGACGTCGGAGTCGTCGTCTCGGCCTACCACGACCTCGGGGTGCTGGGAGGTGCGGGTGGTCTCGATGGAAGACCTCGAGGAGGGCCGGGTCCAAGATGTCGTCACGAAGGACCCAGGCTCTCTCCTCAGGACCGTAGCCCTCCCAATCGATGAGGTATTCAAGGCGGCCTCGATGACGTCGTGACGCCAGAATCTCCCTTATGGCGTAGACGGGACCCTCTTCCAGCAGGAGCGGCAGGGGGGGTTCGTTCACACCAGGCTCTGAGGGAGAAGTGATTGGAGGGTGATACGGTTTCAGGAGAGACACATGAAATACTGGGTGTATACGGTAGTGAGGTGGCAACTGGAGCTTAAAGGCGACCGCATTTATTTGCTTGATAATGGGAAAGGGACCAATGAAGCGAGGACTTAACTTGCGAGAGGGTAGTCGCATCCTGATGTCCCTGGTGGAGAGCCAAACTTTCTGCCCGACGGAGAAGGCGGGGTTAGGTCCCCGTCGGACATCAGCCTGGCGTTGGTGGCGTCGGACTGCCCTCTGCAGGTGGTGATGTGCCTCGTTCCAGACCCTCTCACTCTGCTGGTACCAGTGGTTAACAGCGGGGACTGTGGAAGGTTCGCACGTCCAGGGAAACAGTGGTGGTTGGTAACCGAGTACGCACTGGAAAGGGGTGAGCCCCGTAGTGGCCTGACGGAGGGAATTCTGTGCGTACTCGGCCCAAGGGAGAAACTGGCTCCAGCTGTGCTGATGGTTGTGGCAGAAGGTTCGTAGATACCGGCTGACCTCTTGCACTTTCCTCTCAGTCTGCCCATTGGTCTGTGGATGGTAACCAGACGTCAGGCTCACACCTAGGCACGAGAAAAAGGCTCTCCAGAACCGGGAAATGAACTGTGGTCCACGGTCCGAGACCACGTCCTCTGGTAGACCGAAATGGCGGAAGACATGGTCAAACAGGGCGGAGGCAGAGTCGGCAGCTGTGGGAATACGTTTTAAAGGGATGAGTTTACAGGATTTTGAAAAACGATCTACTATAATGAAAATGCAGGTGAACCCATGTGATGGAGGCAGGTCTGTGACGAAGTCTACGCCTAGATGTGACCATGGTCTCTGGGGAATGGGCAGAGGTTTTAATTTGCCGGCTGGTAACTGGCGAGGAGTCTTCGCCATGGCGCATGCCGCGCATCCGGCTACGAACCTTCTGACCATCTTAGCCATGCCTGGCCACCAGAAGCGTTCCTGCAGGAGTGAAAGGGTTTGATTGGCCCCAGGGTGACCTGTGAGTAGACGCCATTACCTGATCTCGCAGAGTGGCTGGGATGTATGTCTTATTGGCTGGGGTGCCCGGCGGAGCTGGATCATCGACTTGGGCTTGAGTGATGTGTTCGTCCAGGGCCCATATGATCGGGGCAGCGATCAGGCGATCTTCGACGCGTCATGGATGCGAGAGAGAGCGTCCGCCTGGATGTTCTTGGGTCCTGGACGGTACGTGAGGGTAAAATTAAATCGGGTGAAGAAGAGGGCCCACCTGGCTTGTCGGGGGTTCAGACGACGTGCCTGACGTATGTACTCTAAGTTCTTATGATCTGTGAGCACGACGAAAGGATGACGCGCCCCCTCTAGCCAGTGTCGCCACTCCTCTAACGCTAGTTTTACTGCCAGGAGCTCTCGATTCCCAATATCGTAATTTAGCTCCGCCGGGGTGAACTTCTTTGAGAAAAAGGCGCATGGATGGCGACGAGGTGGAACGCCCGAGCGCTGAGACAGCACCGCACCCACTCCCGTGCTGGAGGCGTCTACTTCCACTAGAAACGGAATGCTGGGGTCAGGCAGGGCGAGAATGGGTGCGGACATGAAGGTTCTCTTCAGCAGGGCGAATGCGGCGGCTGCCTCAGGGTTCCATAACAGGGACTTCGGCTTACCTCGGAGAAGTGTGGTCAGGGGAGCAGTAATCTGGCTGTAGCCCTTTAGGAACCGGCGATAGAAGTTGGCGAATCCCAAGAATCGTTGTAGCTCTTTTACCATCTTAGGTGGGGTCCAGGTGTTGATGACCTCCACTTTCCCCTCGTCCATACTGATTCCGGAGGCAGTGACGTTGTACCCTAGGAAAGACATGTGATCAGAGTGGAAGGAGCACTTCTCAGCCTTGGCAAAGAGGTGGTGTTCACGGAGCTTGTGAAGAACGAGGGACACATGATGGGAATGTTCGGTCTCGTTCCGAGAGTAGACCAGGATGTCATCAAGGTACACTATCACAAACCGATGCAAATACTCCCGGAACACCTCGTTCATAAAACCCTGGAACACAGAAGGGGCGTTGGCCTACCCGAAGGGCATGACGCAATACTCGTAGTGGCCACTAGGGGTGATGAAGGCCGTCTTCCACTCGTCCCCCTCACGTATCCGGATCAGATTGTATGCACTCCGGAGGTCGAGCTTCGTGAACATCTGTGCTCCTTGCAGTTGTTCCAGAGCCGATGGAACGAGGGGAAGAGGGTAACGATTCTTGATGGTGATCTTATTTAAACCACGGTAATCAATGCAGGGCCGAAGTCCACCGTCCTTCTTCACGAAGAAAAAACTAGAAGCAGCCGGAGAGGTGGAGTGACGAATGTAGCCCTGCTGAAGAGCCTCAGTCACGTACTCCTCCATGGCCTTCAGCTCAGGCAAAGCGAGGGGGTAGATTCTCCCACGAGGCACAGGCTCACCGGGCAGCAGGTCAATGCAGCAGTCCCCTGGTCGGTGTGGGGGGAGGTGTGCTGCGCGCTGCGGGCAGAAGACATCTTTAAACTGGGAGTAGCGAGGAGGAATGTCAAGGCTGACCTGGTCGACGGGACTCTCGATGGAGGTGGCGTGCAGGCCAATACGTGCAGGAACAGGTGCGTAGCGTGAGGAATGGCGGCGTGCAGCAGTGCGGCGTGGAGTGACAGCAGGCAGGCACCGGCCGAAGCATCTCGGACCCCACAGAGTCACCTCTCCCAGCACAGCGATGGAGAATGCAGGATCAGCCAGGGTCGCCCGAGGATGACGTCAGCAGTCGACCCCTCCAGTAGGAGAAATTGTATCTGCTCCCTGTGGAAAAGGCCGACTTCGAGCAGGACTGGAGAGGAGAGGTGCCGTACTTGCTTAGTGAGGGGGCGACCAGTGATGGTGTGGACAGAGAACGAAGTGGGGCTCGAGGACTTAGGCAGACCTATCTGCTGGCAGAGAGCCCCGGAGATGAAGTTGCCGGCGGACCCCGAGTCGATGAGAGCCTTGGCTGGAAAGGAACCAGAGGGAGTAGTCAGGGTTACCGGGACCAACAGAGGTTTACAGACAAAGACATCTTCTTGAAACGCACTCACCCGGGCTTGTGGGGGTCGTAGAGGACATGTCACCACGACATGTCCTCGCGCTCCGCAGTAAAGGCATAAGCCCTGAGTGATGCGGCGGCTTCTCTCCTCAGGGGTGAGTCTCAGGGAGTCCACGCTCATGGGCTCGGGCTCCTCTCCCTGGTAGGCGGGGTACCGGGCTGGCGCAGGGAACTGGGCAGCGCTCGGGACTGGACAGTATGCAGTGGCTGGTCTTGTAGGCAATGTTCACGGCGGTTGGCGACCCGAATGGCGAGCTGGATGAAACGTTCCAGCCCGACCGAGTCGTCATAACCGGAGAGATGGAGTCGGAGGGTTGGCTCTAATCCTTGCCTGAAGACGGTCAACAGGGCCGCCTCGTTCCAGCCACTTTCGGCCCCCAGCGTGCGGAACTGCAGGGTATACTCCAAAATCGGCGTACGGCCTTGACGAAGTCGGAGAAGGCGCACCTGCGTCGAAGTATCGCCTGGTGGTGCGTCGAAGACCTCCTTGAAGTGCTGCACAAAAGCAGCATAGGAAGCAGTGATGGGCCCGCTCTGCTGCCACACGGACTCTGCCCACTGGAGTGCTCTACCCTGGAGTAGAGAGACGACGAACGCCACCTTCGATCTCTCGGTGGGGTAGCGATTGGGTTCCATCTCCAGGATGAGGTCACATTGGAACAGGAATCCGCGGCACGCAGATGAGGAGGTCCCGGTGAACGGAGGCGGTCGCACGGCTCGGTCGGTGTGGGCGACCGGGGCAGGAGCAGGCGCTGGAGCGGGCATGGTGTTGACTGCGGCGAGGAGAACCACGACGAATCTCCTCGACGAGACCCTGGAACGGGTCTCCCGTGGCGGTGGGAGCGGGGGTGACAGAGGAAGCGGAGGTGGCTCCGCTGGCTGAATCCATCGTTTTGTAGATCTGGCCTTCTGTCACGGACGTCAGGACTCAGAGATGGAATTGACAATAGTTTATTAGGCTCAGCCAGCGAGCAGATGGAAACACCATACAGACAGGGGAGGGGTGAACACAAGGATAAGGAACTCAGGAATACTCAGGCTCTAAGCACTGGAAAATAAGGAGACTGGCGTAAAAGCACAGTGAACTAAAAAGTACAAAACAGGGAGCGTCAAAACAAGGTACACGAGTCGAACTCGGAACAAACGAGAACCAACGGAGCAAACAGAAAACGGTACGATACCGGGATCAGGCAGACAGACGGGCAAAAAGGCAAAAGGCAGGAAAATCGCGTTGCAGAATCTGGGGAGGAAGTCCATGGGGTTTAGTCCACTTTGTACGAGGCCAGATGTGGAGTGAAGGGAGTGAGGAGACTTTATGCTGTGAACACAGGTGCTGGCAATCAGTATTCCGGTGATTGTGGATGCAGTGCAGGTGAGTGAGTGGAGACAGAGGGGGGCGTGGCAGGTGCGAGTTCAGGCACAGACGTGACAGAAAGATTATGCATCATGTATTGATTACCCTTTTCAGTGACAACAGTAGAAAGTTTCCTGATGATAACAATGCCCTCACACATTTAAATGGAATAGCGAGGAAAACCATAAGATTATTGTTGATGTACAATAATCAAGTTTTAGAATCTGGGAATGGATCAAGAATCATAGTATTTATGTATTTATTCATAAACATATTCAACATTCCCTTTCCTCTTTTTTTTGTTTACCACTTGTCCTTACCATGAGTGTTGTAACTGCACATTTTTGATATGTACATTTCTTATGAAATGCAATAAGAAATTTAAAAAGAAGTAAAACAAGTTGATTAGCTAAAATCATTTGGTATTAATGCAAAAATTAAACAGGCTTCGTCAACGGAAGATGTCTCCCAACTAATGATTTGTCATTGGGTCTTGTTAGCTATAATGAGTTAGTTAATAAACTGATATGTCTTACTAACTTATTATTAACCATTGTAAATTGTCCAGTAAAAATGAATAATATTATTCAATCTTTTCATCACTATTGTGATTTGTATTTGTTTTCCCCTCTTTTTGCTAACTCTTAACCTTTAAACTGCAACGCACTATGTGTGTTTAAGTGAGTTAGTTTGTTACAGTGTGTGTACATTCAATTTACATCTAACTGTAATTTAAAAAAAGTGAAAAAGTAGGCCTACTCACACTCCAAGTCCCACAATACCTTGCGTGGCAGAGGAGACGCTTGGGGCTGGGAGTGGTTGATTGGCTGTCACGTGGCACATCCGGCTTGTCCGTGTTGGTCCGCGTTTAGCTTGAGTGTTATGTGAAAAGCGTTACCCGCTTTGTTTTTGTCTCCCAATGCTACAAAAAGGGCTGAGCCTTTCCCAGGAAGCGCACCGAACACTGTAACTCTGCTCAGCAAACTTCATGGTACGTCCACTGTCTCCGTGAGATTCATGTCGCTTTTATCAACTTTACCGTGATAACGTTAACACGCGTCTGATTAGAGCAGAGTATATCTGCTGTCTGTGGTAACGGTTGTCTACGTGGTGAGCAAAGGTCTCGATAGACGCTGATAAGGTTACAGCAGGAAGGACTGTAAGGAAGTAGGACTGTTGAACAAACTCGGTACATTAGCTCATATAACTTCTATCCAGGTAAGTTAGAAGCTCAATTCGATTTAACACTTATTGTCAAGCTGAGTCCTATCTGGCACTTATTTTCCGCTTTCATGCGGAAGTCTGTGTTTGTGTTCAGTTTATCGCTCAGTGATAAGTAAGGTCATTGTGGCTTTTAAAGGAAAGTCGAGTAAACCCGTTAATCCGTTAGAACATATTCAGTGCATGTTATTGACTTAAATGTGTTTCCACGTGTTAAGCTCATTATAACTATTCTCACAAAATGTACACCACTTTAATTTTTCAAAGTATGTTCTAGTTCACATAGTTACAGTATTGGTTACAGAGTCATGAGTTTTTAGTTCGTTTTTAATTTACATGCATAATATTTGTTGATAACACATGCAAATAGTAAAATCTAATTAAGTGATTAGTTGATTAATAGATAAGTCAATTAGCAGGAAACTGCATCTCCTCTTGAGAGCAAGTTAGTTAGTAGTTAAGGATTTTAATTAAAAGCTCAACAACTTTAACTCATTAACCCATAGAGACCCACATAGACCCATGTTGTCTTTTTTAGGGGAGGAAAGGTAATCTTTAGGGGGAGATAGCAGATCCACAGTATATGTCCCATAGAAGTGGTGTATCTGAGAGGCCTAAAGATTAATGCCAAGATGTTGAGATGATGCTTAGTGTCAATATTTTCTATTCATAAATCTGTAATAAACATTTTATTTTGGTTAGTATCCTATTTCGATTGAAAGTTTAGAGTATATAAGGGCATGGAAAATGATGATCTGTATGATGACCATCCCCATGCTCTTTTATGTCTTATGTTTTATAAGGGGTTGCAGTAATGTTTGATTTGATACTATTTGTTGCAAAGGTTTTGTGCTTAATTTAACATATTTTGACCACTCAAGAAGGAATAAGAATTGTAAAAAATCCCTCAAAGACACATGACTGTGTGAACACCACGTGTGGTCGGTACATTGATTTGTACAGTGTGAGCACACAGCCTGATTACAATGTGTAAGCTTGTGTTTGTGAAAGGCTTTTGGTAACAAACCAATTTCCTTCATCTCATTTTGCTTCGAATGCTGCTTAGTTCTGATCAGTGCACAGAAATATGTAACATCCCGCTTTTCCAACGGACCGCTTGCCCACCTCAGACCAGTAGAGAAAACCACACAGACAAAAGGTGTCTAATGTTTGTAGGTTGATGATGTCAGTGGAGGCAGAAAGAAAACGCTAGAAGAATTAAAGATAGATCGACAACATAAAAAAGTATTATTGATTTAGAGCACAAAAAGTAATCATTAACATTATGCAAATATTTAAACTTTTGACTTGAGTTCACCCTGCTGTCCCAGTTTCTCTCTGATGTGTCCTCTGTCTTTCCCTTCCTTTTTAGCTCCATCATGAATTTCTTCCTAGAAACAATGCAAGTCCTCCTGCTGTCCATCTGGTACAATGTGGAATCCTTCATCCACCTCTTTGTGCCCATGAAGAAGAAGAACATAGCTGGCGAGGTGGTGCTGATCTCGGGGGCAGGTAGTGGGATTGGTCGCCTCATGGCTCAGGAGTTTGCTGCTCTTGGCACTGTGCTGGTGTTGTGGGATATTAACCAGGAGGGGATGAAAGAAACAGCCAGACTGGCTAAACAGAGCGGAGCCAGCAGAGTCCACTACTATCTGTGTGACTGCAGCGACAAGAGCGAGGTTTACAGAGTGGCAGACCAGGTAAGGATCTCTATATCTATATCTATCTCTATATCTATCTCTATATCTATCTCTATATCTATCTCTAAAAATATTAACGCAGATGAATCGCGCTCTGGGAGCACAGAGCTTTGACAGCTCGCGTCGGGCCGAACCACGCCCCTTAACTGTGATATAATGACCATATACCACAGCCTGTCGTGAGCTATTGCATATATATATATATATATATATATATCTCTATCTATATATCTCTATATATATATCTCTATATATATCTATCTCTATCTATATATCTCTATATATATATCTCTATATATATCTATATCTATCTCTATCTATATATCTCTATATATATATCTCTATATATATATATATATATATATATATATATATATATATATATATATATATATATATATATATATATATATATATATATATATATATATATATATATATAGAGAGAGAGATATAGAGATAGATCTCTCTATCTATATATATATATATATATATATATATATATATATATATATATATATATATATATATATATAGAGAGAGATATAGAGATAGATCTCTCTATCTATATATATATATATATATATATATATATATAGAGAGAGATATAGAGATAGATCTCTCTATCTATATATCTATATATCTCTCTATCTATATATCTATATATCTCTATCTATATCTATATATATCTATATCTCTATCTATATATCTCTATCTCTATCTCTGTATTTTCTACGAAGTGGAATAAATGTTCAATTGTAGGTCAAAGCCACAGTGAGATGTCACAAGCACTTAAACTGTTAAAACAAACCTGTTTTAAAATATACAGCTGGAAAACATGTAAATAGCCGAGAACAATGATCGTAGTTCTTCTACAGTTTAACAAAATACACAGTTGTACAAATAACAATAAAAATGTAAAGGGAACAAAAGTAAAAACTGGCCTATCCTGTTTGAAGATGTACAGCTGCACAATATATCAACATAAGTGAAAAAGACTAGCATGAAGCCTAGTATTAGAATTATTGGCTATTTAATTAAATGCAATTTTCTGAAGTGGTCCCAGTAATATTTGTTTTTAAAATGTACTGGAGTAGCATATCACAGCTATGTTTACTGCTTTAACTGCTTTAATTGAATCTGTTCAACAATATAATCATGCTATTTTTAAACTTTTTTTTTTGTTCTGGATTGCTCATCTAAAGTGTTGTTGTGAAATGAATGTTAAACAGAACAGACCTAGGTTGCATCCCATGATAATTCTGAACACGCAAACTGAAACCTACACTGTACATTTACTACCACTTGTCAACTTTACTGCCAACACACCAGACTCCAGCCTGAAGTATATAAAGTTAGTTTACGCTGATTTGCAAATTGGTTCTGCATTTGGCAAACGACCAGCGGCCGGATCCATTGAACCAACTCGTGTTGGATTTCAAGTCTACTTCATCCAGTGGCTTTAATGGAGGACCAGAGAGCCCATCCAAAACCACTGTCAAGTCCCAGGGGCCTTAATCTTCAAACCCCACATTACATGCAGCAATGGCAGCAAAGTAAACCATAATAATATATAAATAATTACAATATAAGCCTCAATGCTGTCAGTGCTTCAATACAGCCACGAGGTGGCCACAAAAGTCACACAAACATGTGTGAGATGGCTGCTTTCTCTTCCCTAAGCTTCCCTGTGATTGTCAGAGTAAAATTGACTCTGAACTGCAAGTAACTAAAATCCGCTAAAAGAAATGCCGTGGTGAAATCTTTTAGCAAGACCATAGGCTTAGATGACTGTAAATTGTGACGTTTGACTCGTTTCCCTATTATTAGAGTCCGCTGTGCGTCTGAAGTCAAGGTACGTTTAGGTGATTCAGAAAGTTTGCGAAATTCCAGTTCTTTTTATTACAGTTCATTTAGCTGATGCTTTTGTCTTAACCAGACCGATGGAAGAAATATCCCAGATCTTTCGAACAAAACCTGCTCATATATTTCTGAAGGTTTTATTTCCGTGACTTGCATATCATGCACATCTTCTATAAATAGACAATCTTCGATCGCAACATTTTGTACCTACACTTTAGACACTTTAGACACTTGAGACACTGTGAGACAGCCTGGGCGAAGGTATGCCTAGGGGCCGGTGGACACGGAGGCTCAGCCTCCCGGTGAATGACCTCCTTCTCCCTGTCTAACAGGTCGGTCAGGTTGAGCCATCTGACTCTTTCCTGCATCACCATCATCCCAATAGATTTGCATGTGGCTTTGACCGCACAGCTCTACACGGAAAGACAAATATCCTTAATCATAGTAATCTATTCGCACAAAGCAGGTTCAGGCTTTGCTGGCTACGCCGCAAGCATGGAGGAAACATTCAGCTCCCGGACAGCCAATGCTGCCATTTTGTAGGCCCTCTCAGTCATGGCAGACTGGAAACGGTTTAGGATTCATGGAAGACACCAACTTTTGCCCCGGGTGGAGGTGGGCTGCAGTTAACTGCTCCATGGGGGTATTTGAGTAATACTTTCTCCATGCTCTCAAAATCCAGGCAGGAAGTCCTACTTGGGGAAGATGGATCTGTCCGATACGGAAATCGTGTTCATCAGACAATCAGGATTGGCGTAATGAGATTTATACTTCTGTGGAAAATGCAAGGAGGCATATCCCATAGTGAGACATCGAAACCAATGCTATGAATAAAAACTAACATTGAAAACTACTAAGACCACAGCAATAATTCACCAGATGAAAACTGAATGAATAGATAATGATTAAGTCAAATAATTGATAAACTATTAAAGCGATTCCTCAGCACACCACGGGTGTCTACCTGTTCGAGTGCTAACAGGATCCTGTGCTCAGCAGACAGATGCCTTCAGCCAACGTTATTTGTAAAACATGTAAAATACCTATCGTCTCACGGCTATTTGTAGTAGTAACTGTTTACACCCTGTGGTCAACATAAATGTTAATCTTGGATCAGGCTACAAGTCAGAGATGATGAATGCTCTACTGTTGAAATGCTGATTAGTGTTGATGGAGGTCCAAAAAAGGAAAGATAAAACGGTTTTCAAATCCAGCCAGTATAGGGTAGACATACTCAAAAAAGAAGGGTCCCCATTCTGCCTACCATGCTCTGATTCCTGCGCTGAGAAAACAACACCAGACTTCTTTAATCCCTGATGTGCGTGTTTATTCAGAGGTCTGGAACCAGGCAAGAAAACTGGGACAGTCACTGTTGATTTTCACTCTTACTACCACTAGGAGGCACCACAAGAAGACGGTTTTAAAATCTATGGGCTTCAAAGTATTTGTGTTCTTCTATTTGAACACACTTGCATTAGTGTGAATGGAGAACCAAAGAACGGTGTCTTAACAAGTATCTACACCCTCCTCTGCTCAGACGAGCATAAAATATATAAATACTATAAAATTGTGCCATATCATTAAAAAGTGCATATCTACAAATGGGGACCAGTCGCACCAATATAACAAGCATATTGTGTCCATTACTCCCACCAACATTAGTTTTGGGCCAATAGAAACTGATATGATTGTCACATTGCGTCAATCAGTCACTTCACTCAGGATGCAACAAACTGTTCCTGCTTCTGCTTAGCTTGGCTTATTAGCAGCTACCAGGTGAGCATAGAACAGCAAGGGACACTAAAACCAAAGTAGCTAAATTTAGAAAATATGAAAACGGTTCCATTGAGTTTGGTTTTATTCAAATTAAAATATTCTGTTTATCAGGTCTGAAGTATTCAGGTTGAAAAGTTTTAGAATACAAATAATTCCAATGGCGTCTTGGAGTACAAATGGTAGAAAGCAATGCCCTTGGAAAATATACTCTCCTGTAAGGAGCCTTTAGCCCAAAAAAGTTTTGAGAAACCTGATGTAAAGAACCTAATTCCTGGAATGGTTTTGTTATTCTGTGTCTCAACAGTCTTCTGCTTCGTAACATTTCGTAACATTTCAAGACAAAATGTGTACATCTGGGAGTTCTGTCTGCCCTTGGGAATATCTTTTGCATCAGACATAACAGACACATTCCTTTGCTCCATGCAGGTAAAGCGAGAGGTGGGAGACGTCAGCATTCTGGTGAACAATGCTGGGATAGTGACAGGAAAGAAGTTCATGGATGCTCCTGATTCCCTTATTGAGAAGACGGTGGAGGTCAATACTATGGCCCACTTCTGGGTCAGTCACACACAGCAGGCAGCTCCAAGATCACTGCACAGCTGAGCTTTGGATCCAAATGATTTTTGATGGCAACCTTTTCCTGATTGAACATGTATATAGAGGCAGATCAGTCAGTATTGGGGAATGAGATGCATTTAGAAGCAAAACATTGAATTGAATTTAGATTTTCTTTGTCAAAATAATCCACATAATAAATGTGAACCAAATGTAGTCTATTTAAGTGTTCTCTGAACTGTCCAATCAAAGCCCTGTTAAGGTTTCTATATTTAGTTTCATACTTGTTGTTTTCATACATGTTTTCTGTCTCTCTCTGCGCAGACCTACAAGGCCTTCCTTCCTGCCATGATAGCCAACAATCACGGCCATCTTGTCAGCATTGCTAGTTCTGCTGGACTCATAGGAGTCAATGGATTGGCAGGTAGGGATGATCCTAATGACTGATTTCACTCTTGTTTATACTGAAGTTCCATAATCAAGCCATGATGTAATGTCAGTGTATCCATCATCCAGCAGCAAAAGTGAACTGCAGACAACATGCTCAGAGCCCTGAAGCCACGCCCCCCTTGTTGCACAGTTATAAAAAATAAAATAATGTTTACGCTTATTAATATAAAACAGACAAAAGTGATGAGAGAGATGCAAGAGGTATGATGGGTGCATCACTTTATTGTGAATGATTCCTCTCCAGGTGATGTGCCGCATCTCACCAATGAAACCTTTTAGGCCTATTTATTTTGTGCATATTTGACAGCATGAATGTTTCTGAAAAACAATATCTTTCCATTTCTCTTATCTTTATTATAGTCGTAGTACCACACACCCTGAACTCTGTCTGAATCGTACTGTTTATCTACACGTAGATAAGTGTGTCCCAACTCCAGGGCTGTGTTGGAACGTCATCTTGCAGGCTTTGATTGATGGACAGAAGATTATTTACGTGTTTCTGATTTGATTATTGTAGATAAGAAAATGATGACGCTCCAGTCAGTTTACTTAACCTGCTCATAGTAGGTAAGGTCATTTACCAAGGTGTGTCATGAAGTGAATGTGAACACATTACAACATGAACATGTAGTTACCGTCACTCAACATTTCTTTTTTTTTGCCAGTAGTAAGATCTGCCAGAATTAATGTTCAATATATTAAAACAATGAACATTATCAACAGTGTGAAGAGGTAACAGTGTTAATGTTATGTCAAAGATGTCTCTGTTGTGTTGCAGAGATATCTACTGACGTTAGCATGCTAACAGCTAGCTGTGCTCCGTCTAGTGCAGTGTTACTCATTGCGCGTCACTCCTGCAGCTCACCAAGCTTTAATTGGTGGCTCGCGTGACAGTGGGCTAAATAAAGGGGTTATAGATATGATTATGGAGTCAATACAGATATTTCATAAAAACACTAAAACCAAGCAGGGCTATTACATACAACCCATTAAAACAGTGTCTGCACTATTAGCCTACAAATAATAGATGATAATTGATAAAAGATGTAAATATAGAAACAAGATATTTAAACTTGCTCAGCGGAACACTGACTCACTGCGGAGTTGCCAGTTGTGGCGGTCTATCAGCACTACAATGGTGAATGTGCTCTTGGACGGGTAGATACATGGTGTGCTAGTATAGAAATAAATAAACTTATGGTCATTAAAAATATCTTATCATAAGCATGCTTACGAATATGGACATTTGCTAAAAAATCATTTATATCGCTAAATTTGAACATTTAAATTGGAGGACACTACGACCAACCTGGCACTTCATACTCGCGTTAGCTTGGCTCCGGTTGACTCGTTTCACCATTTCATGATAGTTAGCGCGTCTTTCTACAGATGTAAAATGGATCGATTTCTTATTAAGGAGTTGCACACCAGTTGGACAGAAACAAAGCGTGACAAACAAGGAACATTAAGATTTGTCTTTGGAGCATCAAACCACAGCGGAATCGAGAGGAAGATGCTGGAGATGTGGTTTGTGGACCGACAACAGCTGCTCCCGTTAAAAAAAGAAAGGTACGAGCCATACAAGACGAAACTTACGCACCTGGAAGAGAAATTAGTAAATAAAATAGAGCAGCTTTCTTCTTCTCTTTCTGGAAAACAAAGGCTCGTACACAGGACAACTAATACAGCTGAACGATTAACTGAGACATCTTTTGAGATCGCATGGAATCGCATGGATTTTGGCTCGGGCAAAAAAACCTTCTCAGACTCAAAAATTGTGAAACACTGCTTTTTGGCTTCAGCAGCTATATTGTTTGCAGAGTTTGACAACATCATCCCAGTATTAAGATAATCCTGCTTTTATTGAATGTATTGGTTGGCTACATTGCATATTGTATGTTCTGGGTGGGCTGACAGGTTGATAAGCAGACATGCTTTTTATGACTGGATGTTGCTTTTCATACTTTGCGGTAAAAGTGGCTCTCCTATTGACTTTGTCCTATCAATGTGGCTCTCATGTAAAACATAGTGAAGACCACTGCTCTAGTCTGTAATACCACTTGTTCCTCTAGAGGTGATAGGTGAGTGAGTGTAGCTGCAGTCTGCCTCAGTACTGGGAACTGATAGAGACCGAAGTGATGTCTTACACTGAAGGTTTATTGGATCTTAATAAAGGAGAACCGAATGAACAATACAAGTGAATACAGAGATGCAGTCACATTGTCTGCCACCATCCATCCTGCCAACCAGCCGCTCTCTCGACATCTATCCTAAACAAGTATAAACTTTGTATATATTGTTTACCTAAAGATGGATCACCTAGATGGCTTCAAATCCTAGTCAACACATTGTGAGAGACTCAGTCAGAGTATCTCCCTGACCTCCAGTCTGAACACACTGGGCCATCTGAACTGTTATCTTGCAGCTGTGGGCCGTCAGCGCCCGTAGACTAGAAGATGAGCGATATGTACGACCTGACCAGAAAAAGAGACACTCAACACGTTAGTGTTTGACTTCAGGCCTACTTAAATATCACTTTTGGTCAAATGTTGCGTATTCTGTTAGTTATAAGTTACCCCTGTGTTCCGTGATTATTATTTTTTAAACCTAAAATGGGTTTGATTGCCAAAGTTTTTACCAAAAGGCTGATTTATAGAATAATCCTTGGCAAACCTTAAACTAAAATCTGGTACATTGGGTAGGGTGGCTGCGTACAGTGTTGTGCTGCATGTGAAGGTGCAGACATGGACAGATGACTCATTTGATGTCATGCAGACCCTCTGGGCTGTTCAGAACAGAAAGAATAGTTTTCCATAATCTTAACAGGCTGGCCTCATGTTTGTGTTTGTCAGTGTGGATGTGGAAAACAGAGCTTTGGACACAATCCCCACCCACCCACAAACACACCCACACATACCCACCTCAAACGCTGCGTGTTGAGCTCTCTGTACGTCACGAGGCAGGGCTCTCAGGATGGCTGCTAATAAACCTTGCACTTCAATTAGTAAGTTTACTGATGGACAAAGTCAGTTGTCAGCAATGGAAAAAAAATCTGTTTATTTTCACGCACAAATAAAGATAGGTCTGAACCATGGATTTGGAGAATCATCACTTTCCTATAAAATGGTCATTCGATCAACCATTTGCCAATTGTCCTGAAAATCTAAGTGTGGCCTTTTTTCTTACTGACTTTTAAGGGAGCATGTGGTTGTGTATCACAAAGTGAGCAAGTCTATTTCTGGGTTTTAGGGATACAATGCTTTTAAAATGCTCATGCTTTCTTCCTTTTCTTTCTGCAGACTACTGTGCCAGTAAGTTTGCAGCCGTAGGTTTTGCAGAGTCTGTGGGTCTGGAGCTTCTGGCCACTGGGAAAGATGGCGTGAAGACAACCATTGTGTGCCCGTACTTCATCAACACTGGAATGTTCGATGGATGTCAAACTAAGTAGGTCTCTTGACATGATTTTCTTTTGACTGTTAAATTTCTACAAGTCTATGCCGTCAAGAGCTGTGGCCGAAGGCGTTATGTTTTCAGGTTTTCGTTACTACATTCGTCCATCCATCAGAATGTCAGTACGTAGGTTCGTCCATCAGTACACAGGTACGTCCGTCCGTCCGTCAGTATTTAGGTACGTCCGTCAGTACGGAGGTGCCTCCATCCGTCAGTGAGTTGATCTGTCAGTTTGTCAATACATCCGTCTGTAAGAGAGTAGGTATTTACGTCAGTCAGTAAGTAGATCTCTGCACGTACGTCAGTGAGTTGGTATGTCCGTCAGTCAATACATCTGTCTGTTGGTAGTTGCGTCCATCCAAACACCGTACAAACGCATTTCATAAACTTTTTATTTATCACAAAGTCTATAATGTTCTGTTTGGATCACTCTGATGGCTTCAAATGATAGGCTATTATCACATCACCTTAGCTGTGCACTGCTTAAATGAACCAATCACACAAGTTCTCTCCATCGCTCACATTATTTTCTCTGCTCTGATCTCACTGTCCTTTTACCTTTCTTTGTTTTCTCCTGTCTTTTTCTTTTTGTACAAATACCATGTCATATAGGGAATCATTCAAATGGATAAAATGTCTCCCTTTCTCTGATCATTTTCAATCCTTGGCTTTAGTATAACATAGCCTGTGTTGAAAGCTTCCTATAGATTATCTTCTCTATTGAGGTGTGTATGCGTTTGTCGGAGTATAACAGCCAATACAGAGTGCCACTAAGCAGTGCTGACTGGGCTGTTTCATAGCCTGGCTGTCATGGCCAGTGTTTAGAAGACTGCTGTCAGATTGACTGACTGACTTGTAAGGGCAGAGTGGAGGAGTGGAGGAGGAGGAGTAAAGAGGAGGTGAAAAACATCCTTTATGTCAATTAGGAACAAAGTCTTATTTGTAATGACAGCCCTGAAAGCTAACGACCTCCAAGGGAAGACACTGGAACCAAAAATAATCAAGGAAATTAAGTACAGAAAAGGAGAGGTACTGAGAGAAAAATAAAGTGTTACATTTTTATGGAGCATGAAATGGAGCAGTAGGATAACAATACAAAAACAAAAGAGAGCAAAGGCATTATTTAATATTTGCTTCATTTGTAGCCTCGTAAACTTTTTATTTCAATTTCGTAGTCTAATGTGTTAGGTGAACAAAATACGTAATCTTAGCAGTCGAGGTCAAACTACCTCCACATAGCACTGTTTGTAAACTCCCATTTTCTTTAATATAAGAGGTATCTCCTGAATCATCTAATTGTGAAGTATTATAAATATAGGATATTTGCTTTGTTTCCACAATAATATTTTCTATTATGTTGAGAAAGTACCGGTCCACACCTGTTGGAGTTCCCTTAATTGCTTTCCATTCGCTGTGAGACACTACATCATTTATTATTTGAAAATATCTAAACCGGTCTTTTAAAGGAAACGCAAAGATTTCAAATGATCTCCTTCTATTATATGATTAATTGTAGCCAGGCCCAAGTCCACCAACTTTTAAAGCCACCACTACACAAAGATGTCAATAATCTGTATTATCTGCTATTGGTATGTCCCTTAAATATTGGACTTGGCCCTCCCCCTTTCCCCGTACATTTTCCGACACATTAAATGTATTTTTAATCAGAATCAGAAATCCTTTATTAGTCCCACTACGGGGAAATGTACCTTGTTACAGCAAAAGACCATATGATGTAAAGTAGCGAGTACACAATAATTAAATAGAATAAAAGTAGTATAAGTACAAAGTCGTTGATAAAAAGTTGTAAAAGTGAGTATTGCACATGACAGTGATAATTGCAGAAAAACTGTCTCTTCCTCTCAGCAGCCGAGATGCTGCTGCCCCAGCAGACCACTCTATAAAAGATAGCAGATGCCACCACAGAGTCAAAGAAGGTCTTAAGGAGCCCCCTGCACTCCAAAAGACCTCAGTCTCCTCAGCAGATAAAGCTGCTCTGTCCCTTCTTAAACAGAGCAGCAGAGTTATCTGACCAGTCCAGTTTGTAATCCAATTGTTTCCAATCTTCATTTTTCCCCCAATGTGCTTCACCAAAGAATATTATTAGTTGAAGTCGAGCCTCTTGAAGCCTAGTTTGTTCAATCTGTACCCACCCTTGTTATATTGGAACTGTGTCTAAGATGTTTGTGGTATATAGTAAGATATGATCAGCAAATAAGGTAATTGTGTAAGGTCACAATTTAAAATTCAAGTCAGTCATTCAAGAGCCAAGAAAATAAATACAAGCTAAAATGGAATAAGACTGGTACAGAATAAAAGTTACAGTGCAGTGTAAGATATGAATAATTATTTGATTTAATAAAAGGCAGTGGAAAACCTATAAGTCTTAAGCCTTTATTTAGAAGAAGTGAGAGCATCAGTGGACCTGCAGTTTGTTCCAGATATATGGGGCGTAAAAACTGTTTTGACAGAAAGCAGACTCGACCCAGATGACCTGAGAGCTCTGGATGGTTAGTGTGTGTGTGTGTGTGTGTGTGTGTGTGTGTGTGTGTGTGTGTGTGTGTGTGTGTGTGTGTGTGTGTGTGTGTGTGTGTGTGTGTGTGTGTGTGTGTGTGTGTGTGTGTGTGTGTGTGTGTGTGTGTGTGTGTGTGTGTGTGTGTGTGTGTGTGTGTGTGTGTGTGTGTGTGTGTGTGTGTGATCTTAGTTATTAATTGAAGAGTTGCAAGTCCATGATCTGAGATGGTTACTGGTTGAATATTACCAGATTCAACCTTGTTAATATCTTGCTTGGAAATACAAAATGAATCTGTCTGAGAATAACAACCATGGACCCCTGACTTAAAAGTAAAGTCTTTCTGCCTGGGTTGATGGAAACATCACGCATCTACTGTATACATTCAAATTATTGTTTCATTGCGTCCAGTGATTTCGAGTTTTTCGAAATGCGTCCACTGTCTGCAGGGAAGTACACAATTAAAATCTCCAACCAGAATAATAATTCCTTTGGCATTACCAGCCAAGAGTGACTCTTTGTGTTTCAAGAAGTTAGGGCTGTCTTATTGGGTGCAGATCTATTTAATCTATTCTTCCAATTGACCCCATAACCATGAGATATCTGCTCTGGTCATCTGCAATTTCCTTTTCTTCAGTAAAATAAACACTTTTATATAATAAAATAGCTCCACTTTTGACAAGAAGGACTACACACCTGTTTGACCCGTTTCATTTTCCGTTTCCTGTATTCAATTATTGAACATTTTGTTATTAAGACCATTTATATTACAACTAAAACAGTTTGTCACATTGTCACTGTTAATATACTGGTCCTAGTTTTTGTAAGTGTTATATAAAACATAGATCCATCTACCAAAATATTATGAGCTTGAAATATTTATCAAGGAATATAAAACACAATAAAACAAACGTTAGCAGTTCCCTATTCACTTCCAACTCTCCAGCAGGCTGTCTAACATAAATTGTAACGTGCTGCCGGGGTTTCATGGGCAGAGAGGTATAGCTGTCACTCTCGGGGAGCATTGCCAGAAGTGCGATTTAAGCTAAAGTAAAAGTGTCCTCACGTGTCATGTTGGCACTATACAACTCACTATGTTACTTAAAATAAAGCATAATCAGCAGCCCTAACTCTGTCTGTCTCTCTTAGTTCAGCTATCAGAGATCTGTGCACTCTTTCTATCTTCAGTTCAGGTGTTTAAGAGTTTGTATCGAAATCTCCTTCACAAACTCTTGAGTATCCTAACCCTCATTTCCTTCAGGCACTTTGTAAATCGGAATATTGTTTTGCAAGTCCTTGCATCTTGCCTTTTATCTCTGCATCTGTTTTTCAAGGTAGCGGAGCGACCTCTGTCATCATTTAAGCGGATTTCTGACTCTATTTCCTTCATTCTTCCTTCTGTTTTCTCAAGACATTCCTTTATCTGGGGCATGGACATGGATTTTTGATATCATGCTAAATTCTTCCTTAGTCTCCAGCAGGAGGATTGCGTGTGTCCTTGACACTTGCACTACTGTCTGTTCAAAATAAATGAAAACAAACGGATCCGTAAGCTTTTTTTTAATTTTATTTTTCAGCTGCTCCAACCAAACTGCGACTTGTGTGTACCGCCACACCCCTAGTAATTAATGAGTTAATGTTTGTTAACATGCATCACTGACTATTACTGTCAGTACCTATTTATGATGTGAAAAGTGTTGCTTGTATGATGAGAATTATCTCCATACTGTACAGTTCACCTCAGATCTACAAGACTTTTTAGCCTCTTTCAGCTCATTGTTAAGTTTAGCATTTGTACTGTTTTGGTTGAGTCCCACTACTCTCATCAACTGTGTTTCCAGCAGTATAAGTACTATAAGTATTATACTGTGCTCTGCCTGCTCAGCAGCAAACAGCAGACAGACGGAGTTAGAGAATAGCTGGTGAAAATAGTGGCACATTTAGACAGTTATTTATTTAAGGAAAATTTGTAGCGACCAAACCAATTAAAAGAGTATACCAGGCGGACGCAACTACATGTTAGCCATTGCAACCGTATGAGATGGTTATATATTGTGTTTACAACTTGCTGCATTCAATGTACAAAATGGCATGTGAAAGGCATTCCCTCTCCTTGGCCTAAATGTTCCAATAAAAACAAATATTAATCAAGATTTCAAAAGTCCTGCTGCACAGGTCTAACTTCAGATTGTAGCTACATGTCTTGAACATTAAAGGATAAGTCTGTTTGTTTGTTTTTTTTTTTGTTTGTTTTTATCGTCGACAGATAAAAACCCAAACCAGCCAACCAGTGTTGAAAGCTACAGCGAGCAGTCTTTTTAAAAAGAAATTAAACGATACATTTCTGAGGTGTTTTACATCTTCAGTAGAAAGACATGAATTGTCTAATTCCTTCTTTTGTTTATGACATACGAAACACAAACTTTACCTAGCTCTCACGACACAGACAAATGGACACATGGACAAGAGGAGCCACTACCCTGAGGCCTCTCCGGTGACACTTATATTGGCAGACATTGGACTGACAGTGCCTTTCTTTTTTTACACACACACACACACTCTGTGTGTCCATTGTGGTCCCCTTCCAGATGTCCTGTGGTCAGGTTTTAAATGTGTTTGGAGAATAGTGTCCATCTTTATTTCCGTCTCTCTCTCTTCATCACCCAACAGCCCCCTGAAGGCACCAGGACACATGCTTTATGCCTCACCTGTCACTTTCTACATCTCACATCTGTACCCTTTTTAACATAAACACGAAACATCCTAAAAAAAACATTGACCTGCTTAATGGATTAAAATGTCTTGGTAAGTGGTTCAGTGCTGTTAGGGGTTGTATTTTTATGTCCTAATCATTTTTCTTGTGTTTATCAGGTGGCCAAGACTGCTGCCAATCCTGGATCCTAACTATGTAGCCAAGAAGATCATTGATGCTGTGCTCACAGACCAGGTCTTCCTGCTCCTGCCCAAGAGCATGTACCTCATCACTGCACTTAAGAAGTTAGTGTCTACATTTTCTATAACTGCACTGAAGTTACACTTATCTCTCTGCATACACAGCTCATTGTTGATATCTACTGAGTCAATAGAGACATTTTAGAACTTAAGTGTGTCCATAATTTCTCCTTTCTTTTAGTCTCCCAACCTTTATGTCAAGTCTTGAAATCTAGTGCCTGTCATTTTTTCTAAGTCATGCTCACACTAAGGTAATAGATTTAGAAAGGCTGCTAGCATGTCAAACACTGATTCACCACACTACTGTTGTCAGATTCTAAAAGCTTAATGTCATCACAGAAACAGAGTTTAATAGTGGGAGAGGCCAAATCATCTGCTTGCTCTCAGGATGTTAATGCTGGGTTTGTAATGGTCACTTTCAAAAGGAGCCAAGATCCCTGTTGTACCACATTTTAAATGGAAAAATCTATTTAAAAGAGCTTTCCATTTCCATTATCGCAATCAATCAGCGATTCTCTCCATCCCGTCTACCTGCTCAAGTCCGAAGTAAAAACAAACCGACAGACAACACAGTGTAGCCTACCGGTAGCCTGCAGCTAGCATGGTGCCATTCTAATATGCATGATCAATCCTCATCAGAATACTCATATTCCACATCAAACTTAGTAATCATAATTAACAGAGATAAAAAAACTGTCAGTATATAGTTTACGTAAGTTACTAATTGCTCTTGTAGTCGTAGAGAAGGAGGACTAAGTCCGTGACAGGTCTGAGGAAGAGCTTGGTACCATCTTATCTGGAGACGAGATGGAGAAATCTTGATTGCTTCACTGCAGACTTTCCCATCTTTGTTCGAGAATTCATTAGAGACTAATGCCATTGGCTATTCATTCCTCTTGACTTTGGAGTCTTTAATTAGAAAAATACTTCCAGTGTCAAAGTAAAGTAAAGCGGTAATGTGACATGAGCTGTAACTACTCTGCTGAGAAAGCTAGCTTTGCTTTTTTGCAGCTCCCCCATCTGTAATGAGAACTACATGCTGTCAAAGTTGATAGTGTGAATACAGAATTACTTATAAATAAAAACATTATTTTACTAGCAATCATTTTCCCATAAATGGCAGCCACAAGGAGAGTGTTCTATAAAACATAGGCCCAAACATACATTTGAAAATTAACATGGCAAAATTGTAATTGTAAAAGTCATTTTGAAAACGTTATCACCTCAACAACTACAATTGTAACAAACGTGTAACAAATTGTCTTTTACAATGTACAATTTTACCTCAATGTAATTTACCTGTTTTATAGAACTCTCTTAAGGTGTGTTTTTGTGCTTCATTGTTGAAACATTGTATTCATATGCAGTGTTTCCCCTACCATTGTCTTGGCCTGAAATTCAAAGTGTTTTTTTTCTTTCTCGAATTAAAAAAAAAAATATGGTCAGGTGCTCTTTTATTAAATAAACTAAACGCTTATGCTATTGATCTAATTTATGTGCACGTTTCAGTGTGCACTGTCTACTTTGCGCATTCACATTCTCTCCTTCGCTCCGTTTTGCGAAGGGCGGGGCTTCGCAGCTGACACACACACGTGCGCACACACCTACAGAGCGGAAGAAAGGAGAGGGGAGAACTAAATTGAAAACGCGCCTTGCACGCGCACGCAATCTTCCTTCCTTCCTTCCTTCCTTCCTTCCTCTTCCTTGGTCTTACTTGGCTCTGACATTCACTCTCATTGCTTCTCCTATCACAGCTACACAGATGACACTCAACTGATTCGCTCTTCCCACATCTGAAACCCAGGTGGAGGCATGAATCTTTGACATATCTCAGTGAATGTCCTCACACCACTTGAAACTCCACCTCAACAAGGCCAAACTGCTTTTTCTTCCGGGGAATGGCTCTCCTTACTATCAACATTGCCACCTCTGTTGTTTCCCCAAAGCAGAATACAAGAAATCTGGGTGGTGTTGATGGTCTAGTGGTACGCCTTCCAAATATAACACAGATGGTTGTGAGTTCAATACCAGGGCTGCCACCATTGTGCCCCTGAGCAAGGTACTTAACCCTGAGTTGACTGTCCCTGTAGTTAGTTTACTGTAAGCTTTGCATAAGAGCGTCTGCTAAATTACCTGTAATGGGTGTGGCACTGGACGGCCAACTGTCTGTTCAGATTGATCCTGCTTCTTGGTTCTTGTCCAGGCTCTTGTCAGCTCACACCTTGACTACTGCAACTCTCTCCTGGCTGGACTGCCTGCATGTGCCATCCGACCTCTACAGCTCATCCAGAATGCAGCAACACGACTGGTCTTCAACCTACCCAAGTTCTCCCACAATACTCCGCTCCCTTCACTGGTTACCAGTGGCTGCCCGAATCTGCTTCAAGACTCTGGTGCTGGCCGACCGTGCTGTGAATGGATCAGCCCCTTCCTACATACAGGCCATGATCAAACCATACACCCCAGCTCGCTCACTTTTCTCTGCATCATCCAATTGGCTCGCTATTCCCTCACTGCGAGTAGGACCCAAATTCCCCTCAAACAAAACCCGCCTGTTTGCTATCCTGGCTCCAAAATGGTGGAATGAGCTCCCCATTGATGTCAGGATAGCAGACAGTCTTCTGAAAACTCACCTGTTTCAACAGCACCCTGGCCAAAAAAATAAAGTCTTATTTCTGTATGTAGCACTTACATTGGTTTGGCATATTTGAAGCTTTTGTACGGTACTTTAAATTATTTCACCTATTGAAGCTAATATACTTGCAAGATTCTTACTGTTCTGAGTTTTATCATCATGATTGTTTGCACTTATTGTAAGTTGCCTTGGACAGCTAGGTGTAATGTAAAGTCACCTGAATGAACTGTATTATGTTGAGTGTTCATTTCCGTCATCTATACATCTTTTGCGTCGATTACATTTGTAAATTGCTCTTATTGCCTTTTTTGTTCATGGGGCCACGCCCGCGGTGAAACACTGCACCATACATGACGCTGTCATTTTATAGCCACATGATTTTATGCAACCCAAGTCATCTCCGTTCAGCCCACTGATGTGTCGGTACCCGAGCTAGCGATATATAGAGAGAGAGTGTGTTTGGTAAGTAGCAGTAACGTTATAACTGTAAACAAAGCCATTTTAATATTTATCGGTGAATACAACTCAAGACCCAGGCAAAGCGACTGTGTCTTGTGAACCACCTGCTGATTGAATTGATGGGGGTTAGCCCCAAAGCTAGAGACAACAGCAGCTCCGGCTCACTTAAGGTGGGCTGACCTTCTTAAGCTGGACCAGCTCATTTAAGTGACGCACCGCTCCTCTGAGTTTTGCTCTACATACTGCTATCAGTCAGTTGGACAAATATACAGTGTATTGATGAATTAAAATGCTGAATGCACTGCCTGCATCTGTGAAAGAAGCTGAATATTTTCTACCTTTCTCCCCTGGCCTCCTCCTGTCCTTTCATCATGCTTCTCAGTGTTCTACAGTGGAAACTTTACTCCCTCCTCGGCTCTTACCTGGGATTGTCAGTCGAAGTAGACTGCCACAGTATCACCAGTCGGCACTACAAATTGCACTAGCACATTCAGCGTGTGTGCGTGTGTGTGTGTGTGTGTGTGTGTGTGTGTGTGTGTGTGTGTGTGTGTGTGTGTGTGTGTGTGTGTGTGTGTGTGTGTGTGTGTGTGTGTGTGTGTGTGTGTGTGTGTGTGTGTGTGTGTGTGTGTGTGTGTGTGTGTGTCAGTGGCACAAATACTGTACAGGAAGTGCATCAAGCACATTAAGTCTTATCCTCTAGCACTAATGTACTGTGGAGGTCAGTGCGGCTTTAGCATGCAGCACTATTACAGCCTTAGGAGAGCTTTTCACAAGGATTATTGTTCTCTATTGATTTACTATAGAACAGAGCTGACAGCAAGCTTTTTCTTTCACAGTTTAGTGTGCAAAACACAAACAAGACTTACCCAGAGACGCCAAACCTGTTTGTGATGTCATTCACAGACAAACTGAGCAAGTGTCTTTTTAGTATATTAGTGACTGCAAACATATTGCAGGTATTTTATTGTTAGCTTGTGCTCAGCCGGGTCCTGATGATGTTCTTCAACAGTCTCTGGAGAGTAGCTCCAGGTCATGTGTCATCAGGACTCTACAGACAGAGTAGCTCCAGGTCATGTGTCATCAGGACTCTACAGACAGAGTAGCTCCAGGTCATGTGTCATCAGGACTCTACAGACAGAGTAGCTCCAGGTCATGTGTCATCATGACTCTGGTTTGACTAAAAGCTTGTACAACTTTTTGATAGAAAAAAAACTTTATTCCATTGACACTCATATTCTGAGTGACTTGACGTAAGTAAAGCTTTAAGCACTGAAAATGTGCCTAATTGTTCTGCCGTGTTGGTTAATTGTCCCTGAAAAATGAAGATATTGAAAGTGTTAAATAAAGATTGTCTATTTTGTCCTGAATCTGAATTCTGTGTGTTTTTATAATAAAGCAGTGTTTCCCCTACCATTGTCTTGGGAGGGCACTGCCAATGGTAGACAATGGTAGGGGTGCATGGTAATTTATGTGCACGTTTCAGTGTGTACTGTCCACTTTGCGCATTCACATTCTCTCCTCCACTCTGTTTTGCGAAGGGCGGGGCTTCGCTCCACACACACACACACACACACACAGTCAAAGACAGAGCGGAGGATTGGAGAGGAGGGAACTAAATGTCGCACGGACCACAGCACCCCCCCAAAGCAGTAAACCTAGGGGAAACACTGAGTAGGCTTACTATCCCTGAGGCTTTGTGTAGGATCCTTGAGGTGACTATTCAATGCACGTTTTGTAATGATTCTGTCATTTCATAACTTCAACTGGTGACATGTTGTTGTAACTTGTTACTGAGTGGTCACCGGCTTCTTGAAAAGACTCTCCCTTTGTTGCTGCTGGCAACTACTGTTGAGGTGCCCCTGACCAAGGTACTGAACCTCCAACTGATCCACTGAAACTCCTCTTCACAACAATGATTCTGTCTTACTGTCATGATAGTGAAATTGACACCAAATATGATTCATAATTTGTATGGAGTTGCTACAATCTTTCTCTCACTGCAGCAGTCAATCTGCCTTGATCATGATCCCCAGCTTTAAGTCTGGTGACCTTTTGACCTTTCCATTCAGAATGAAGTGAATTTGTCTAACTTATATCTTCTGCTGACTGCATTTCTACTTGGATTCTACTGAATTACAAACAGTGTTTGGATAAACGCTGCTACCTATTGCTGGCACTTTCCTCTGCTATCGATAGCTCCCGGACAACTAACGCTAGCTGGCAACGAGCTAGTCAGCTCCCTACGGTCAGCTTCCTGTTGCCAGTGGGCCACAATACATCCACCATTGTTACACCATCGCTACTGTGAGGTATCCCTTTCCTATCAGCCTTTCAGCTGTCCCGGTGTAATTAGCCCTTGTTGGCTAGGACCGCTGCCTCCACAGCTAGCCGTCAACTAGCTTGCCGGCTAAACTGCTGCATGGACACAGACTGCTTCGCCCTGCTTAATCTCCTCCTGCCATGCTACGGATCACCATCTTGCCTTGCCTAACAGTTCTCCATCTCTGTCCATGGCTAACGGCTAGCCCCAGCCTAAAACCTGCGGCAACTGGCATGATGTCCAAGCAGGGACGTGCGGTCAGTGAAGGCAGAGCCTCCCCTGTCATCATGAAAAGTAAAAAAACAAATAACAATAAAATAAATATAAATGTATATTTGTCCACTGGTCCATGCTATAACTGCATTTTCTGTATGATTCCAATAATTTTGATCACTTTTATAGTCAAAATCGCTGAATTTGCGTATCCTCTGTTCCGATACAGGAGAGATGCAAGCTGAGGCAGTGACGAGCTGAGCCTCACCTTGGATTGCGCAATCCTTCGCAAACTAGGTTGAGCGCATGCATTTGGCACGTGCCTGTTGCTATCTCTCTGTATGTCGCCAATATAATGTTTACAGACACTTTTATTATGAGTCCTGACTTTCCATAGTCCAGTTAATGTATGTAATGTATGTGTGTAACATATTTAGTCTTGCTGATGTGACATAAAACCACAGTGAAAAAATGGTCATGCTGCCAAAAAAATGGTGAATAAGCTACTCAGTTGGGTTCATATATTTGTAAATCTGATTGAAAGAGTCAGTGCCTCCCCAGCCATGAACCTCACCGCACGTATTCCATCCTGCAACTGCTGAGTCTCAACAACTACACAGCTCCAACGTGCATCTCAGCCATCAAACAACTTGGACTCCTACGCAGACCTCGTTACACTCACAGAGGCTCCCGTAAAAAGTTTGTTTACCACCAGCCTGGCCTGTCTGTGTCAACCATTCCTTCCATCTGGACCACTGTCGCATGTCTGGCGCGTCATCAGAGGACTGATGCTCTCGGTGTTAGTAGCACGGGAAACACCCCGAGATCGCTACACACTGAGCAGAGCAGAAAACGTGGAGTGGATTTCAGTCTACTCTGGACCCTACAGAAATCCACCATTTGATCCAGAGTCAAAATAGAACTTTTTAATGCACAATCACTAACCAACAAATCATCTTTCATACAAGATGTGTCATGGACAAGGGAACAGACTTTATGTGCCTTACGGAAACGTGGCAACAGCCAGAGGTTTGCTCTGCCCTAAATGAAGTCTGTCCCCCTGGCTACAGCTACCTAGAAAAGGCTCGCAGCACTGGCCGTGGTGGCGGCTTAGCAATAATACAGAAAATAACTGAAACTGTCCCCCATGCCTCTTCCTGTACTATCCTCATTTGAATGCCTTGGATTTAAATGTAAACCCCCCCCCCCTTCCTCCTGACAATACTTTTCATCTACCGACCACCGAAACCCAACTCAGCTTTCATCCCAGAGGTGCACGACCTTCTGACTACACTCTGCACTACTTCTGGCAATATTATAATACTTGGAGATATAAATATTCACGTTGACACCCCATCCTGTCACTATGCAGCAGAGTTCCTACACCTTCTGGACTGCCTCAACCTCGTTCAACATGTTGATGTCCCCACACACTTGACCTAGTCATCACAAACTCTGCCCCCATCCTTAATCTATCGGTTTACCATCTGAGTGTGTCCGATCACAAGGCCATCACAATGGATCTGCCTCTCCTGCTTCCCTACACCAAACCCAAGCATCAAATCCATTTCATAAATCTGAAAAACATCAACCATGACCTCGGATCTCCAGCATCTCTCCTCTATAAATCTCACATCAGTCAATGAATCTGTGGACTTTTACAACAAATATCTCAGCAGTCTCCTGGATCGCCACGCCCCTGTCAAAACCAGAACAGTCACCTTCTCACGCTCAGCACCCTGGTACATCTGCGATCTGCGGAAGATGAAGACAGCGGGGCGTGTCCTTGAGCGGCGCCTCAAGGCTTCAGGACTCACTGTTCACAGACAGGCATACCGATCAACAATCAGCCCTGGCAACTCCAAGCTATTTTTTTCCACAATAAATCATCTCCTCAAACCTCAAACTCCCTTACACCAAGACACTGCAAAGGAGCAGTGTGATAATTTCATTGCATTCTTTAGAAAAAAAGTAGATACCATCCGCTCTCTCCTCTCCAACTCCGCTGCTCTGCCAGTCCCGACTGTCAACCCCCAGCCTTGACCTACCCAGCCTCTTTGCCGCTTCAATGACTTCTCGTAGCTAGAGGTTGAGGCCATCATCAAAAAGATGAAACCCTCCATCTGTGCTCTGGACCCCTTTCCCACAGCCCTGGTCAAATCTAACATTTGTGCCATAAGTCCCCTGATCACTACAGTGTTAAACCACTCCCTCCAGTCTGGTCATGTTCCATCCCCTTTAAAAACTGCTCTCATCAAACCACTCCTCAAAAAACCCACCTTAGACCCAGATGTCCTTGCCAACTACAGACCCATCTCCAACCTGCCATTTCTATCCAAGGTGCTGGAAAAAGTAGTTGCCACTCAGATTCAGGACCATCTCAACTTCAATAACCTCCTTGAATAATTCCAGTCTGGTTTCCGCCCTGGCCACAGTACAGAAACTGCCCTGGTTAGGGTCACCAACGATCTGCTGATGACAGCTGATGCCAGATCTCCATCACTCCTCATCGTCCTTGATCTAACTGCAGCATTTGATACCGTTGATCATGACATCCTCCTCCACGTCTTCACTCCACAATCAGACTCTCTCACTCGGCCCTAAACTGGTTCACCTCATATCTTACTGGGAGGACTGAGCATGTCACTTTGGCAGTGGCAAAATCACAAATACACTCTGTCACCTGAGGTGTCCCTCAAGGATCTGTCCTCGGCCCCACCCTTTTCACCATTTTCATGTCCCCCCTTGGTCGTGTCATCAACCGGCAAGGAATATCTTTCCATTGCTATGCTGATGACACACAACTCTACATCAGAACTAACCCAACCCCCGCTGCACCTCTGCCATCATCCACATTAACCACCTGCCTGGAGGAGATTAAGGTGCGGATGAAGCACAACTTCCTCCAATTAAACCGCTCTAAAACCGAAGCCCTTCTAGTTGGCACCCCACATCAGGTCCAGTCCTCCTCCATAACCTGCATCACCTTCTCCGGTCAGAACATTCCACTCTCATCAACAGTCACCAATCTGGGTGTTAAAATGGATCCTCACCTGACCTTTGAGGCCCACATCAAGCAAACATGCAAGAACTCCTTCTACCACCTCAAAAACATTGCCAAACTCCGCCCCACACTCACTCTGTCAGATGCTGAAAAGCTTGTCCATGCTTTTATCCAGAAGCTGCAATACATCCAAAACAGCGCTGCTGGGATCCTGATGAGAGTGCGAAAGTATGAACACATCACACCCATCCTCAAAGCACGGTACTGGCTCCCGGTCTCACTCGGGATTGATTATAAAATCATCAGTGCATTCACGGAAATGCTCCATCCTACCTCAGAGAACTACTAACCCCACAAACCTCCACAAAAAACCTCCGTTCTGGAAAGGCTAACCTTCCGCCTTCTGCTCCACCGCTCCCAGACTGTGGAATTCTCTCCCTGGGCATCTGAGGACACCACAGACTGTGGATGCTTTTAAAACAGGCCTAAAAACCCATCTTTTTAACAGAGCATTTTGCTAGACTTTTAACCATCCATCTGTTGCCTTGTCTGTCCACCAAATGTTTTATTTTTTTATATGTATATTCTGCTCATCATTTTTACTCTGTAGCACTTTGAATTTTGTTTACTCAAATGAAAAGTGTGCCTATAAATACAATTTTCTATTATTATTGTCTATCAACATTAATGATGAGCATCCCATTTTACTATAAGGGCATTGGCTGCAAAACATTGAAATCTTTCTGGATGTTGTTTGGAGCTTTTTAAATACAGTGACAAGGACTATGTAATGTATAGAGATGTGGCTGCAGTGTGATGTCAGAGCCTTTGGGCAATACATGAGTTCCAGGGAAAGTGCTAGCAGCTGGGAGCCTGATCTTCTGAAAGTCGAGGATCTGATGAAGAAAGTTTGTCACAGATTGTTGCAGGCCACTTTAACTTTAAATAAATAAGATACACGTTAGACTAGTTTTATGTGTATGTGCATGCATGTATGTATGTATGTGCATGCATGCATGTAACCATTATGTATATACTGTATGTAAAATCAATGTTATTTGATATGCTTAAAGATGTATTTAAAAGTTGATCAAGTAGCAAGGACCAAGTAGGCCTTTATTTGGAAAAGGCTTATTATGTTATTGACCAGCATTATTTTTTATTTCTGCTGTCCCACAATCAATGCAAATGCACATATGTTTCCATGTGTACGTGTTCTCCTGAATAATTCAGTATAATGTTCACTTCCACACCACTAATTCCACCAGTATAGAGTCTGGCAGCCTTCCCTTTTATAGTATTTTAATGTGAACAAAGCATCAGGCAGTGTTGAGTTGTGTTGACTGTATCTATACATGGATCAGGAGAACGGCAAAGACACTTCTCTCATCCATCAGTAATAAATACCACATCTCTCCTGGCTTAGCATGTCAACGTATTGCAGAGAGGTTACAGATATCAAAGGCATTCCTCTGCCCTTTGGTATTAGCAGAAAACAGGCTTTTGAGGTCATCATCTAAGTAAAGCCTTTCTTCAGTTGCGTTCTGTATCTGCAGTCTTTGCTTTTCACTCACAGTGAAAGTGAAAAAGCCTGGTGGACCCTGTGCCTGCTGATATTGACTCACATTCTCAAGCATCACTACAAACTGATAAATCCCACATTCTGCTTTCAAGCACTCATGAGCACAGTTACAACACAACTGTGTAGGCAGTGTTGATAAATAAGGAAATGTAACCCGAGTGGACATTGTATGTGACTTCATCAGTGGGCAGTGATTCACCTGCTGTCAGGGCAGTGTGGACCTTTTTCAATGTTCACTTCACTTCTAAAAGCATTTCCATTAAGTCAGATGCCCTCCATTTGTTTGCTTCATCATCTTTACACACATTTAGAGTTCAATTTAATATATTTATACAGTCTTATCACAAGCAGGGGCTTTGAATAGGGGACATAAACAGAGAAAGGACATGAACAGGAAATTAAAAGCAACCTACCCAGATAATAAATAACGGTGTGTCTCCCTGGTACATATGTTGTAGTGGACGGGGAATGTCTGAGTACTTTGCCAGGTGTTTATATTTCTGTCTGTCAGTTTGTTGTACAGTGGGATGCAGGCAGCTCAGCCACAGTGCTGCCTGACAGTCAGTGCTCTGAAGCTGCAACCTCATTGCAGGAGTACAACTGTAAATATTCTACCTGCATGTTTCCCACACATTGACATACGAGTTGATAAACAGATCAATAAAACAAGGGAGTGGCTGTGGGAACACATTTGCTGCAAACCTGAGCCCATCTGGGGTGATACATTTTCAAATGTCTCCACCTTCAGAGCTTGACTGAGTACAGACAAACAGCAGAAACAACATAATATAAGAAATAAATCAGCTGGCTGCTCTATATACTCAGTGTTTATGACCTTTAGTCAAACAGCACAAGCCTCAAGCTGCCTTTTCTACAGCCATCAACACGCATCACTTTTATGGAGACACTGGGTGTCTTTATGGCAGTGGGTCTCAGTCTAGAGCCAACTTATGAAGCATGATAATGTTCCTGCCAGGAGCTGCTTTTCAGCTCTTGTTGAACACAGTTACACATTCTGACCGCCTACGATGATGTGATTTCATTAATGGATTGCTGTTTTATGTGCAGGTGTATGCATAAAACAGCTGGATAATGACTCTGTAGAGCTGTTACTGCTAATGTCCAGAAATAGCAATTCATCCCTGCAGAATGAGCCTTTGTACCGTACACTGTCAATACCACAGCATGGCCCTGCCACTGGTGGATGGTGGTTAGCCAGGGTATAATGTCAGTTAAAGATAAACTCTGGTTCATTGTCATCAGTGTATTGATCGTTGTCGGTATCGTGCTCACACTTAAAAGTCTTGGCTGTAAGCGCCAACCTTATAAACGTGCCTCGTCAGCGGTGACACTTGAGAGTGACTCCCTACTGAACCAGTGTGGCAGTACAGCATATTTTTCATAGATTATGATATAATGTAGATAAAACCATGTTTAACTACCATCACAGGCTTGTTCTGTGCTTCACAGCCCTTTATTATTGTAATAAAGACAATCTGATGGTGCTGACGTGAGGCTGTGGAGAGATGAGTTTCTGAAATGTTACTACATAAAACGTTGAAGGAGAGTTAAAATATTTTGTGTTGGGGGGACAAAACAGAACACAGTGATGCCAGTAGTGGTCTGTGGTAAAGCAGCATGTTGAGGAATTGTACAGTGTACCTGCTGTTTAACGTTTTAAACCTGCTGTACTGTACTATCTTAATGCTATCTAGATTTGTCAAGTTTTGTCAGAAAGTTACAAACAAACTGAGCATGAAGTTTGAAGGACGGAGAAAAAAGAGGGAGTGTGACATGCTCTTTAACCTTTCAGCTACCACGGCGCTTCAAAAAATGTGTTTAATGAGGCAAATGGAGACTGAACTGTGGCGTTCATGAAAAATGAAATAATTTTTTTTTGTTTGGACCTCCAGTCCTTTGTTAGCTGGTGATATGACACTGCTCTCCTCGCTCTGAATTACGTTAGTTAGATTGAACGATCCCTTGGTGTATTTGGGACAGGTTGTGGTCACCCTTGGGTTCTTTCGATCTCTTCTCTTATCTTGACATCTTGTTTATGCACATCTGTGGTCTAAGGTGCATACCAATGTCCTCAGTTCAACAAGACAAATGATTCTGTTTGTCGTAGGTTGTCACAGAACTCTACGAGGGTCTAAATCAGGGGTGTCCAAACGAGGGCCAGATTTGATAATGTGAAGAGGCCGGGGGCCAAAATTCCCTTCTGACATTTTTTTAACTATAAAAGTTACATACAAATACACTGTTACATAACACAAACACAGTTCTGCCTTTGATTCATATCTGAAGAGTTAGATAACATTGAACAAACTATGGAATACAGTGTGTGTGTGTGTGTGTGTGTGTGTGTGTGTGTGTGTGTGTGTGTGTGTGTGTGTGTGTGTGTGTGTGTTAAACATGTTAAACGTTTATGCGCCACCCTTTAATGAAGACTTTCCCTTTAATGTGTTGTCTCATCATTTTCTAAGCAACAGTTATTTAGTTTGTTTGGCCAATAGTTCAAAATAACTCAATCTGCAGGGTTGAACCTGATGAAGCCCAAATAACAATGTTAATTAAAGATTATTGATAATCTTTTGATACTCTCATATTCTGTAGTTGATTTTGACTTGCAGTTAGTGGCTTAAACGGTTTTATGTATTTATTTATTTATTGTGTATTTGTGATAATGGCTTAAAGCTTCCATGTGAAATCAGAATTCAGTTTGTGCTCCTGTATGCTTTCGTGTCATTTAGTGTGTCAGTCATCTTCCTGCCGACTGTGACTGCTGTTGCTTTCATCTGATCAGTGAGTCTGTGTTTGTTCCCCTCGACTTACTGAGCACAGCTCTTTTATAGATCACATTGCTGCTAATTGCTATCCACTCTAATATGACTGACCTTTTATAGCAGAGCTTTGTACTGTGATCCCTGGTCTTTTTTTCTTTTTACTGGATTTGGAATTTGATGGATGGAAGGGCAGAAGAATATTTGAAAATACTGACATACAGCACATTTTTAGGATGTGAAAGGTTTGCCTTTTGTTTGTTATTGTAGAGTCCAAGTAAAACAGTCCTTTATTTGAAATTCAGTGCTTTTTGAAAAATTGCAATATTGTTTTAGAAGTTCAGACACATACTTCCTGTCTCGGTCCGTTTGATGGTTTAATATGACGATGCTCAAGTGCATTTGTAGATGTTGGGACAGCGAAGAGAATGAACATCATCACATGCTAATGGGGCATTTTCATTGCACTGCATTTTGTATCCAGCTTGTGTTTGAATTACAAATCAGCCCACTAAATTATTGCACTTGATTTTGATACAGTGGTCAAAAGTGCCCCTAAAATAAAAAGTACCCCATTGTTATTCAGTCTCATGGTTCCTTGTTTTACATGTAAGCCAATCAGCTGTCCACATATAGTGATAATGCTGATGCTACATTAGCTAAGGAGTTGGGAGACGGGTAAGCTCCATTAGAAATGTGGATCCCTTAATTCTCAGTTGTTTTTTTCCCAGTAAGACTTGGAAATAGTTGATTAGGGATTAGTTTGACTAAAATGATCTGAATAGCCATTAACTGGTTCAATTATGCCAGTGAATAGCAGAGGAGCCTCTTCTGTTCTACAGAGTCGGGTTGTCATGAAACTAACCTGACTGCTTTAAAGGATTATTGATTTGTTAGAGTGCTTCTTGTAAGGATGTAATGCACTGACTAATGATAAATGAGTGTGGCAGGTTGCATTGGTTCATTCCTCGTCCTTAAACTGTAGTGTGCAGAGTTTCAAATATGAAATAATGATGACTATACAGCATCTTAAATACACCGACAAGAGCAGAAGACCACTGCATGGGCAATCCACGAGGTACCATAAATACAATGAAATTAGAATTTCAAATTAGAGCTGTCAAATTAGAGCGTTAATTTAGATTAATTAATCACAGAAAAAATGACGCGACAAAAAAATGAATGCCCCTTAGATGAAGCGGATGGAAAACGTTACTTGGCCCAGTAAATGGAAAGTTTACATTTAATAAACTCCCAGATGTAACTGTTGATGCTCCGTTCTGTGAGATTCCTGCAGCAAAGAATGTTCGAACCATCGGAGAACTTCAAGCCTGAAATATCACCTCAACGCAAAGCGCTCAGAGCTAGCTAGCACCGCATGTCTGGTCATCTCTCGATCAAGCGTTCAGACGCAGCATGAGTCGATCTACCTGAGACACATTAACAACTCCATCAGGAAATGTATTGCAATGGACTGCAGGTGGTAGAGGACAGGGGGCTAACGGAGGCTTTACACATGGTGTCAAATTACACAACTTTTAAACATATTGTTTATTGTGCAATGAAAGATGTTATGCCAGATTTGAAATTGCACTTTATGTCAAACTGTTGGTCTGTGTTGTCTAAGATAATTGTGTAAAACAAGATATTGGAGAAAGCGTATTGAAATAAAAGACATGTTGACCAGTTTATAATGCTACTTATTGATTCACTCATCTTCCAAAATCTATTTGAATATTTTGAAATGCTTCTCACAGCAAATATTGATATATGCGATTAATTTAGATTAATTAATCCCAAAGCTTGTAATTAATTAGATTCATTTTTTTAATCGCTTGACAGCCCTATTTAAAATGTGATCTAGTTTTTTGCATGGTGTATTTTTTTCAAGTTAGATTTGACTGTTTTACCTCCGACATCTTCATGTTAAAATGACTGCCACCTGTGTTGGAATCTAAACTCTGGAGGTGTTTGGCCACATTGGTTTAAAAGATGAGGCGTGCAGCCGTTGCCCCGGTTACCCGGTGGTTTGAATAGAAACACCAGGAGAAGACAGCAGAGAGAGACGTTTGAATGGATCAATCAATGTTCACTGTGTGGACATGTAAACATATTGATTGATATTTTTCAGAGTCAGGTAGGCTACTTCGTGGTGCCTACATTTCCCACAAAGTAACAGTCCAAGTGTAAATCAGTGCCATCACTTGCCCCTGGTGATAAAACAGGTGTGTTGTCTTCTGCCCTGTGCTGACAGAGCATACTGCAGTCTTCTGGCAGCCTTCTTTTCTTTCTCCGGTCCATTTGTCTGAGCACGGAGCCATTATTCTCCATTAGAAAGCTTTTCGTCTCTGGAACACAGCTCACACAAATGGAGATAGTGTCTTGCCTGTCTCCTCTGCTCAGTTTACATAAAAGCCTTTGTAGTCAAGCTTTTAATAACATGTTGTTGTATTCTCCAGCCTTGTCTCTGCTGCCTCTTTGGAGACAAAAGTTTCATTGTTAGTCATCCAAAAGCTGCTAACACTTAGGAAGAGATGCAGGGATGCATCTTTGTTCTAACAAATGATTTAACATTAGCACAAAATCGTTGTTCCATTAGGAACTTTATATATATTTTTGGCCCCTGGAATGTTTGTCTGTTTTTAAAGAAATGTAGTATTCTTCCATAGTGTTAGAGGACTTCTGATCCGCCAGTAAGATCGCTGACCATAATGACAGAAATATATGATCGTTGTTCTGCAAATCATACCTTTCTAACAAATAACACTAATGAGACTATGTCCAGACTAAGAGCATCATTGCACTCCTAATGAAATATATCCATCATATAAACGCTATTTAATTTAGGGGACAAATAGTTTATACTTAGGGCATCAAAGCAAAGAATTGCAGTATAGGATAATTTTTATAAATATACATGATACAGAAATGAAAAAGATGAGCACCATGCATGTAAGTGCTGTGTGTATAAGGTCCAATAAAAATGTATGGAGAACATCTAATATCCTCAGTCATGGTATTGTGCAGTTAGTGTAGATGCTGTGTATCACTGTGAAGGTTTTGGAGGCTGTAGTTTGTGCTGCTGTTGAGTCTCAGTATAATGTGTGGTAAGGCAAACTTGCATTATTTGTGTGAATTTGACTGGAGAGTATTTTTGCATATAGCTAAGTAGCAACCTATGCACTGACACTGTGCCTGTGTTATGTCTGCCATAGTCATAATGCCAAAACAGAGAGGATACCTCTCTTTGAAATAGGGCTGTCACTTTAAGTTAAAAAGGATTTCCACTCATTTGTTTGAATTATTTGTAGTTTAATCTCTTTAAAAAAAATGAATGCAACACTTTTGTTTTTACTCCCATTTTCCCAAGTTTACATTTTGGGCACAAATCAGTGAGCACCTGATAATCCATCCATCTGACAAGTGAGACATTAAACAGCAGGATTACCACACAGGGGCCTGGCCTGGTCACAATAAAAGGCCACTCTTTAAAAAAGAAAAGACCTTTATTAGACACTGACCTATGGGTTTCACATGTGTATATGGGCTACATATATATGCACATATTTAAATTTGAGAGAAACAAGCCTTTTGTGTACATAGAAAAAGTCTAAGATCTTTCAAAAGCATTCAGTTGTCAGATAAATGTTGAATTTGAAACAGATTATTAGAGATTAAATATTTAATTTTTCCCACATTCTAAAAGTAGTTTTAATAAATAAAAGTAAACCCTAGCATGCTAGCACTTTACACTCACACTTTGTCTCTCTGACTCTGCACAGAAATATGTGTTCAGCTGATACAGTTTGGGCACATCCGATCATTGATTGGTTTCTATAAACATGCGACTTTAAGTGAATCTGGGACAGAGCAAGGGAAGTGTGGGTATCACCTGCATAATAAGTATGTGCCAGTTCATTGTTTGAATAATACAATTATATATATATAAAAATATAATACATATATATTATATTTATATATATAATATATATGTATATATATATATATATATATATATATATATATATATATATATATATATATATAAACTATGCTTAATCTTCTCTCACATGAATCTACAGTTGTTTTTAAATCCAAACCCAAATTTATTGTTTGAATAATTAAATATATATATTATAATATATATATATATATATATATATATATATATATATATATATATATATATATATATATAAACTATGCTTAATGTCCTCTCACCTCTACAGTTGTTTTCAAATCCAAACCCAACTCCCAACCTAACCTGTGAGATGTAGCAGACATGAGGGTTCATTTCTTTGTGTTTGTCTCCACAGCATCCTCCCCATGAAGCAGGGCATCATGCTGGGCCAGTACCTGGGAGCCTTCAACCTCATGGACACATTCAAGGGACGCTCCAGAAAACAGGAGTGAATGAAGAGAGAGGACAATATGAAGCTATGGATGACTGTAATGGAAGGAGAAATTTAAATATTACAGCCATCAACGTCTAATTTAATCTTAATCTTCCCAGTGTGTTGGGATTAATGGTAGAGGTCAGGACTGAACATAATGCTTGATTTAAATCCTCTCATTTCAATGGTTCATGCTGGAATATAAACAGTCTCTATATCTCACACTGCATAATACACCTTTTAAGCATTCATATCCTTAATGTACTTGTTTTATATGACTATTATTAGTGAAATTGTAATCACTAAAAAAAGGAAAATGTAATCTTATTAATAACAGTTTGTAATTGAATAGACAAATAGTTCTCACAAAGTTGAGCCAGCCAGTGTTCTTATACTTCTGCTCCTGATGATGTAATGAAGCATCCCAAACAGCCAAGTCATAGAAACAGGAAACACAGGTCCAAAGTCAGATGTAATGTTTTCTGTCAACATGAATGTCTGTTGTGTACATTGTAATAATGTGTCCCTCCATAGCAACTACCAAAGCAGAGATGAACTGTAGCCACAGCTCAGCAGGTGAAATACAGCTATCAATATACACTTATTACAAAACACTGCTGGTGTTGAGTAATAATGTCATTCACTACACTGTTGACAGTGTAGTGAATGAGCTTTTGGTTTAGTTAATCTGGCTCAGTGTTTGAAGTCTAAATAATTTCCGCTTAAAAAGCAAGCACTCATACTCAGGAACATTAAACCCTGCGTAAGGGTTTGATATGTAATACCTCACCTCCTAAAGGGTGGACCACTTTTCCAATCGTCACCTCACCTTCATTTTTGAAGTCTGTCTTTATTCGCAAACAGCCAATGTGCTGACTGTTCAGACGTTAGCTGTCATTAGCTAGCAGCGTAGTAGCATGCTACAGCTAGTTAGAGTGTGTGTGAAGACCCCTCTGCATTTGTTCTTGTTCGCATATATTCATGAAAGTCAGCATTTATGTTCCACTTTCCTGTGGATGAAGTTATTATTTTTGAAGTAATATGCATGTATTTTGCACTCAAAATATTTGTATTCCCACATTAATGGTCCTATTATGACACTTATTATGCACATTTACTAGCACACAACCGCTTATATTGTAAAGATTATAATACATATATCTGGGGACATATCTATCATGGATCAACCTTTATTTTAATTGAAAAATGTGTAATTATTAATATGTAACAGACTGCCGAGTAATGAAGAGTATGCACCTGTTGCCTTAATCATGCAAACAGTTCAGAGCATTTCAGGAAGTCAGAGAGATGCATCTAAAGATACATTTGATTTCAGATCTCTGTTTGAGTGTTTGAACATTCTCATTAATAAATTGCCATTTAAAATGTTTTATTTCTGTTTTGAGTCTCTTGTTCAGCGTTATGAAAAGACTTTCCTTATACTTCCCACAAGACAATGTTCTTCTCACAGTTACACATTACAATACACATGACAAGAGTTTACAGAGTGCCTCAGTCATTGCCATTCAATATCAGTTTTACTTTGATTTTCACTATTGCATACTACAAGATCACAGCACAGGCACAGACACCAGCTCGGGGCTTGAAATGACTGAAATGCCCACTTTAATCAACAGAAATAATGTGACATCCACAAGTATGATCAATGCATTGAACCAGTTTATCAATAGGGCTGAAGTCATCTGGTGAAAAGGAGATGTACAGTTGTGTGAATCCTGTTTTCTCTGATGATATTTCCCAGTGGCAGCATATAGAGACTGAACAACACAGGTCCCAGAATGGAACCTTGAGGAACCCCTCATGTTATGCTCGTGTTAGCCGAGGAGTGGTCCCCAAGGGAGACAAAATAGTCTTCCACACAGATAAGTCCTAAATTTGAGCAAGAGAGACCAACACACTTCTGTTAACAAGGATGTCATAATGGACTTTATCAAAAGCAGCGCTTAAGTCTAAAAATACTAATATTGAGAGTTTCTTGTCATCCATATCATTTCCAACTTTAACTGGACATATATGCAACAATCATTAAACAGTTTGAACACTAATGTTTCAAGAATTTTACTAAAAAAGGAAAGGTTAATAATTGGCCTGAAAGTGTTTAGCACTAAAGGATCCAGGTTACTTTTCTAAAGGAGATGTGTCACAATAGCAGTTTTCAGTGCTGGGGGAGAATGCTAATCAGCAGGGAGCTACTTACACTTCATACAGTCTAGACCATGGGTTCTCAACGGGGAGAACATCGGGGGGCGCTGGAAGCAATATTTTAGAAAGGGGGGCATTCACGTGTCTTTGGGGGGCGTTTGTGTGTACGGCCCGCGAGGTATTTCATAAACACACGCAAAAAAACAGGCAAAAAAATAAATCAAAATCTAGTCAGATAAAGAATAAAATCGGCGACTGCCAACACGAGCGGAACGTGCCACACGTGGTCACCTCATGTCAAAAAACTTCAATATTAAACTGTCATTGACATCAGTGAACGCGGCATGGCTAGTGTAAAAAAGAGAAAGGTGGATGCGGAATGTTCCAGGAGAAATGGACGAACGATTATTTCTTTGTGGAAGTATAAGGCCAGTGTGTCTAGTTTTTGCGGTGATGAAAAAGGCTCTCGAGCTGCATTACAGCACGAAACATGCCAAACTGCACGAGCTGAAAGGACGAGTGCGTTTGGATAAAGTTAACATTGTGTGTTTTTAGACTTTTATTTTTATTTTGCTGAGCGATAAAGTGCTGCTTGAAAAAAACTAAACAAGCGCTGTCCACCTCAGCCGCCACTACTCGAAAGCATTAATGTTATTCCAAGGACACACCATGAATAAAACTAATCTGAATTAATGTTAAAACACTAACGCGGATATTTTCGTCTGAGTTTCTGAACGTTGGAGTCGACGTCGCTCCATTTATAATTAATGTGTTGGATTTTTGACTTTTTTTGTAGTTCTCTCCTCTCCTTTCCTCCGCTCTGTGTCTGACTGGAGGTGTTCGCGAAACGGAGAGAATGTGAATGCGCAAAGCAACGTTTATTTTATTTTATAAAAGAGCACCTGTTCAATGTGAAAAGTGAGTTGTGATTTGGCGCTATATATTTATATAACATAAAACACGGGGTTCCGTGAGGGGTTAGGGGCCTCAGACTTGTTCCTTTGTGCTCGTTTATCGTTGGATCACTTAAGAGTGCAAATTGTTTCACATTTCTGAGGCTGCTGTGTTTAACACCAGTTACAGTTTGAATGTCTGACTCGTTTCTGATTGGCTGCAGTCTATGACATCGATTAAAGTTTGAATCTCAAACTTTAGTTGCATTTGTTTAACACTCCTTAATAAAATGTATTTGTTTGCTCCCTGGGTACTGGGTGTATCAGGGCAATTGAATGTAAAAACAACAAAACATTTGTTTAATAATATAATATTTATTATTATTTTGAAATGTTATTATGTAACTTCAATGTCAATGTAATATAAATAATAAATACTACTAATGATAATTAGAATAATACAAACAGAATAATAATCAACATTAAAATTCAGGGGAGACCAACAGGAAGCCTACATTTTATTTGATGTGGGGTGGGGGGTGGGGGGTAAGGGACCTGGATAATGGATAGGGGGGCGCTGGCCCAAAAAAGGTTGAGAACCACTGGTCTAGACAATCAAACACAGTCTTAAAAAAGGTGGTGGGGATAGGGTCAAGTGAGCAGGTGGAGGGTTTTAGTTGCATGACCATGTTCCTGAGCATTTCTTTATCAACAGCAGCAAAATCATTCATAGCAGTCTTAGACAGAGGAAAGTTAAAGACAGGTGGTCACCCACATTATTCAGAGCAGGGTTTAGTTTGGTACCTTGTCTCTGCAAAATGCTGCAAACTCCTCCTCCGTTAAGGGTGTGTGTGTGTGTGGGGTTGGGGGTGGGGGAGTGCTTTTTGGAACTGGATTTATGAGGCTGTCATTAGTTGAGAAAAGTATTCTGTGAATATTACATTTTTTAGAAATGAGCTTTGAGAAATGAGCTTGTCTTGCATTTCTAATTGCTTAGTTGAAGAGAGTGAGGTGTTCTTTAAATGTGTCATAATTGTTTTGGAGCTTAACTTGTGATTTATGTGTAGATGCTGGATGTATAGATAGATACTTTATTTATCCCGAGGGAAATTCAGGCATCCAGTAGCTTAAAACATTTACACAATTAAACAATTGCCCATCTATCCAAGGATACACCAAGAAAAAAACTGATCTGAATTAATGTTAAAGCACTATCGCTCTGGTCGGGACTTGGACCAGCAGCAGACGAGCTGCACTCTAGCTGCTCGTAGTAGCAGAGCTAACATCTGCATCACTGCTGCTGATTGCTGTGTGCTGTATGCTGTGTGCCAACACGGATGTTTTTACTTTTTTGCACGTTGTAGTTCTCTCCTCTCCATTCCTCCGCTCTGTGTCTGACTGGAGGTGTGCCCGCACACGTGTGTGTGTGTGTGTGTGTGTGTGTGTGTGTGTGTGTGTGTGTGTGTGTGTGTGTCGGGAAGAGAATGTGAATGCGCAAAGCAGCAACGCAGTAGACACGGAAACGTGCACATAAATTAGATAAATAACATAAGCGTTTGGTTTATTTAATAAAAGAGCACCTGTTCAATGTGAAAAGTGAGTTGTGATTTGGCGCTATGTATTTCTATATATATATTTTAAAAAACACGGGGTTCCGTTGGGGGGGCAGTGCCTCAGACTTGTTCCTTTGTGCTCGTTTATTGTTGGAACACCTAAGAGTGCAAATTGTTTTACATTTCTGAGGCTGCTGTGTTTAACACCGGTTACAGTTTGAATGTCTGACTCGTTTCTGATTAGCTGCAGTCTATGACATCGATTAAAGTTTGAATCTCAAACTTCTTATCGTTGCATTTGCATTAATTTGCAATTGAAGGTAAAAACAACAACAACAAAAATATTTTTATAATATTTATTATTATTTAGAAATGTTATTATGTAACTTCAATCTCAGAGAATTTGAGTTTTTATAATAACCTAATACAGCAGTCTAATGATAAGAAAAATAATATAAGAATTTAAATACAAAATGAATATAATCAATATGTAATATAAATAATAAATACAAAGAATAATAATCCTAATAATACAAACATAATAATAATCAACATTAAAATTCAGGGGAGACAATTAGCCAACATTTTATTTGATGGGGGGGCAGTAAGGGACCTGGATAATGGATAAGGGAGCGCTGGCCCAAAAAAGGTTGAGAACCACTGTGCAAGTCCATCCACTCTGCGTAAGGAATATCACTATCACACATGTTAAACCATGACTAGCTCAAAATCTACAACACCAGCCTAAAAAATGAAGAATATCTGAAATGATTACATGAGTCTGTGCCATACCTGTCAACATTGAAATTTCAAAATAAGGGATTGTTTTTGGCGGACTCCACCCATATTTTAACAGCTCTCAGCCCCCCAGCCCCTACCAATATAATGTAAATGTAAACACATAAGGGATGGGTATAGGCCTATACATTCAGGAAATACATGTCTATGTAAAGTATGTATTTTATTTATTAGTTATTATCATCAATTTATTTGATGATGGATGAGTTGTGTGGCTTTTTTTCCCCCGACGAGTACTTCCATTCGATGGCAGTCGAGAAACATGTCCGCTACACTGCGACTGAAATCATCGCAGAAGCTGAATGTTACATTATTTTTGGAGCAAAGCATAGACATCTTTCCCTCAGCTTTGGTCACTTGGTCTGCCTCCGACACAGTTCTTGTCACACATGAAGTCATTGACAGTGTATGTTTTGTGCCTCTTGGCGTGCTTGTGCTTGGACGATGCTTCATGTTGGCGAACATCGCTTATTCCGTCGTGTGCAAAGCTAAAATCTGAATGGCACACTTTACAAAAAGCATGAGTTTGCCCGACTCTACTTTTTATTAAATAAGGGCGTGTGCACGTTTGTGTGTGTGTGTGTGTGGAGGGATATCATCAATGGGTGCAACAGGCTGCCACAGTCAGAACCGTCCTACGTAGTTTTAATTCTGGTGACCCTTTCATGTCTATAATGCATTATGTAATTCTCCTATCATGTCTCCTCCCATTTTTCTAGTTACTTGCATAAAGTTTTAACTTGTTTGGCAGGTACAACTGTGTCTCCATCTATCTCCCGTTCACTGTGACTCTCATCATGTTCTCGTCTCCTTCTTCTGCGTTATTGTTCCTGTTTTGTTCTTCTGTGTGTTTACTGGCGGACAACGTTTTTCAGCTAATGTTAAACATAATACTGCCATCTGCTCTACCGGAGGCCACTTTACACTTTTTTTAATTAGGCCTTTTTTGAAAGGTTACAAATACAGGATAATTACGGGAAAATATTTAAACGGGAGGAAAACGGGATAGAAGGAAAAATCCCGGGAAAAACGGGAGGGTTGACAGGTATGGTCTGTGCAACAATGCCATGTAGTTGTCTGAAGCAGTAAGACAAGTCTGTCAGTTACACTCAGCAAGATGCAGTTTGCAGGTTTGACTTTAAAGACTTGCTCCTCTGAAAACGTCAACCGAAACCATTCTTCTGAGCGTATTGGGAGTGTTACACAGCGCAGGAGACAGCACTGCCTGTGAGGCTGTCTTCAGGGGAAAACAATGAATCAGGAACATTCCACTTCCTGTCTGGGTCCACGGCACAGACTACATATAGGCTATTAAAGGAATCCTCATGAGCTGGTCAGGATATCGGCAGGTTCTTTGACCATGTGGGCCTCAGTAAATGTGTCTCATGAATCTGAGAATGTGAATGCGTAATGTGAAATAATTAGGAAATGTTATGAATGTGATTCACTCAACAATAGAGAAGTTGTACGAAGTGGAGCAGCCACTACAATGTGTGTGTGATGGGCCTGGTGTTAAACAGTGGTGCTTGAGCAAAGAGGTTATTTGGCAAGTTGGCTCATAGCGGCACCATGCATGGATGATGGGAAACTGCTAAGACTATTAGTAATATGGCTCTGTAGTAGGTAACATCTGTGTAATAAAGTATGGAGCTTTATTTCAGAGCTGAAGTGTTCCTCATCATGAGGTATGTAAGCCATACTGTGATCCCTGCTGACTGAGAACAGATGAAGAGATGGGGGGAGTTAGCATGCCTCTTAGCTGGACTGCTACTGCCACCCTATGGAACCTTTTTGTACAACAACCTTATGCTAAAACATTCATCTTTGGTCGGACCTTGCCTGATGATTGATTTCTAACCAAGAAAAGCTGGCCTGTTACTGAATGAATAATATATTTATAATAATATATTAATACCATCTGTCTCGAGCAATGACCTCACTCAGGTGTTGGTTTGAATATACCCAGCATGCTCTCTCGTTTGATGCTTTTGATTGAACTACTGTTTGTATTCTCACAATTACAGGTTTTTCTTTTTGTTTGTATTTTACAATTTATTATAAGTATTTCGCAATACTGACTTAATTTTAGATACTTTTCCGCAGTCAATATGGAATAAACTGGTTGACTTTTTATTGCTTTCACACGCAATTCATTCAATGACCACAGTGTTTAACTATTGCTGCCACACAACCCTTCTCACTACTTTCTAAAACTCACTCAACCTCAACCACCCCCACATCGCTGTCTATTTACACATAATAATAATAATAATAATAATAATAATAATAATAATAATAATAATAATAATAATAATAATAAATTGTATGTGTAAAGCGCCTTTCAAAGCTAAAAGCAATCTCAAGGCGTTACTGTTTACATACTGTTGTAAAAACGGTTACATTTCAAAATATAACCCAAAGTGACTGTAAATTAGACTGACTTGCTGTATTCTGCTACATCTAAAAAATAAAAAATAAATTAAATGAAAGGCATTAACTCCTGATTGGGACATACAACATTGAGAGTCTCTCTTGAGAAAAATAGGCGTTTTGTAATTGTAACTGGTTTACTTTTACTTCCACCTGACTCTCCATTCCTCCACCCCACAGAGGAACTGTCTTCATGTAGCAGCCACATGATCACATGCATGCTGGATGTTTGAACAGCTCTGCACGTTGCTGCTCAGGCATGCAGCTGTATTACAGGAGAGGACAGTGTGCCGAGAATTTGTGACTGAGTTGACTAGCACTGTCATATTTTTATATCTATACATTATGCAGTGAATATGTGTTTTGAGCACTTAGAATTACTCTATGGAAAAATGGCAATAGTAATAATCATTACAAAATAAAGCCTGTTGAAGCATATTGCAGCATGTCTGATTCCTGTCTGTGACTGTAAGGTAACACACTTTTGTTGTAAAGGAGTCTTGGTCAATAGTGGTCCGTGCAGTAATGCTGTGTGTTGTTAGGTCACTGTGTATTGTGTGTTGGGATACATGCTGTCAGGGTTCTGCTCCTCAGATGTCACATGAACTGTGGAGCTGCATGTTGGAACAGAGAGCTGTGTGAGAGAAAAAGTGAACTTACTATAGAGAAATGTGTAATCATGTCAATGTATCTGTGCAGCACACCATTTTAGCATAAAATCCATAACTCAGTCAACACTTTGGACTTGTGTGTGGTGTGATGTCAACTGCCTGTTACTTACACAGCTCCCTCCCTCTCATGTCTGTATTCAGGGACTGTACCAGAGCTTTATAAAACTGAACTGAGGCTTCAAGAGTTGCAACTGTAAAGGGAAAGTTACAGATGTAACTACGGTTCTATGAATCCTGGATGACCGCCAGAGGCAGTGCTTAACACTGCAGAGCTTCCGTCTCGCGCATGTACAGGTCGAATATTTATATCAACAAAGTCACGTGTGACCTCGGATGACCCCGGTCATGTATAAGATCCAGTGTCATTGACGAGATCAGTCCTACAGAATCTTCAAGCAAAATCACAAGATTCCGAGTGACTAAGAACTCTTGCGGTCATCAATGATTCATAGAACCGTAGTTACATACGTAACTTCCGATCTATTTCATCCTTACTGACCGCCAGAGGTAGTGCTTAACACTGGATGATCCCACGTCAGAAGAGTCTGGGACACTTCCAGAAACCGTGCGGATTTGGTGCCCCCTTGATGGTTTATATAAAAAAACAGTTGTATTCTTGTCAGACCAAACAAGCACATGCTTCCCTCTCCGGTATGAAAGGAAGTGCTTGAGCACTAGGTTTACAGCCCGTAGCTCTAGCACATTGATATGCTCTGTACGGTCCTGGGCAGACCACTGCCCCCGAGCCGTCCTGTTCTGCCACAACGCCCCCCATCCAGAGAGGCCGGCATCTGTGGTAACAGTCTCTCTGCGAGAAGAAACAGAACCCATGGGCACGTCTCTTGACAGATAAGCCCTCTCCCTCCATGGGGATAAAGCAAAGAGGCACTGATGTGACACCCTGACCCTCCTGTGTCTGTTGCACTTGGCGTCCAAGTGGAAGCCATTTAGCCATCTCTGCAGGGGGCGCAGTGACAATAAGCCCAAGGGAACGACAGCTGAGGCAGCTGCCAGTTTGCTAGAGGTGGAGAAACAGAATGTAGGGCAAAGACCGGCCTCCTCGGAAAAGGGGCAGAAGTTGAAGGATGTTGTCCCAGTAGCTGAGCTGCTGCTCCTAGAAAAGAAAAAAGGTGAAAGCGAAGTGAATTGAGGCCTCGGTCCCGAGGCCTCAATCCCTGCCCCCTCGTTGCAAAGCTTAACAATCTCACCACCGATGAACTTGACCGAAGCTCCGGTCCAAAAACGGTGACACACAGTTACCTCCTGGAGAGGGACAGCCTGTCGCAGCCGAGTAACCTGCAGCTCCGACCAACGTGGTCGCGGGGCTACAAGTGACAAACTTTAAGTAATAGTATATATATTTCCTTATTAACTCAAGATAATTCTCGGAGAGTACTAACCTGTGTCTTAGTGAGAAGAAATGAAGGACTGATCTCGTTGATGACACCGGATCTTATACATGACTGGGATCATCCGAGGTCACACGTGACTTTGTTGATATAAATATTTGACCTGCGCATGCGCGACACGGAAGATATTCAGTGTAAAGCACTGTCTCTGGCTGTCAGTAAGGATGAAATAGAACTACATTTTGCTAAATATATTATGTGGATCCATGATGATGAGTAAAACAAGACATAAGTGCAGAAGGATGAACATCACTGAGTTACTGCTGTCCAGCCTGCAGGGGGCAGTGCTGCAGTGCTAGTGAAGCTTCAAGGCTGAGCCGAGGAAGAGACAGTAAATATTAAAGTGATGAATAAAATCACAAAGGTGCTACTGCAGTCTGTGACTGTGAGACTGCAATGTAGCTCCCATTGGAGAAACTTGTCTTGGAGAAGGGGAAATAGCTGCATCAAGACTAGACGTAACAATACAAAAACACAAAAAACACATTACATAAAAACACATTTGCAGACATATGCCTGAGATTTAAGATCAAATAAAAATAAAAAACACATATTCCATTCACCATGTTAAGAGCTACAGATATTCAAGACATACATCTCAAGAACATAGACATTCAGTACATAAATGATACACAACCACTCACATCTCACTTTACATGTTTACAAGCATCCATGAGTTGCCCATTGATCAGTTTAATTGACAGAGGGACACATGAGGGTTTATAAGGAGACCCTGTACCTTCTCCCAAAATTAATTAGCACAATCTCAGAGTTCAACACATGAGATGGGTCACATAAAATCCTGCTGTCCTGCTGAGTAGTGGACCGCTCTAAAATGTCTTGGGGGGTGAGGGGTATGGACGTCCCCATAATCTTCCCTGCTGTCTTAATCAGAATGAACATTTTAGCCTTAAACTTGACCGTTAGGTTTCCAATCTAGCTGGTAATACCAGTCATACCATATACCATAATGTAAAATAAACTCTATGGCAGCTCTATAGAAGATGAGCGTGATATTCCCACAGACACCAAAAGTGTCTCAGAAGGTAATGGAGGCGCTGGTGGATTCTTGTACACACACTTGAAACATGACTGTACCAGCTGAGATCACCATCAATGTGGACCCCTAAATATGTGTAAGAAGTGTATGTATGATATGATGCATGTATGATGTCCTGGCCATGTATGTCAACAGAACTATGACCGCCAATTGATCTGGGATCGAACACAATTTCTTCAGTTTTGTGTACATTGATATTCATCCAGGCTCAGAAAACACTGCCTACATAGCAATGTCTTTTTAATTGAATGATGAATTGCTATAGTTTTATCTTATAGCCTATTGCTTTTCTTTTTATCATTTATATGGACTTTCATGTGAGTCTGAAATAAAGTTTGAATTAAATACAAACCAAAGTAGCTATTTTCAAAAATATAGTGCTACATGAATAAATGGATTAGTTTGTCTAAAGACAGTTTTTTATTATTATCTTGAGTTCGTTTGAGTAAATAAGAAGACAATAGCAGGATAGGGGTTTTAAATGTGAATGTGTTGCTAACTCAGACTTATTTAGTCTTGCTTTAACGAAGCCTTTAACATATTGAGAGCTGTAATGATTGTCATCAGATAGTCTGGTGTAGTGTAAGAAAAAAGTTTGTATGTAGACTGCATTGGAATAACGGGCAGTGTAACACCTGGCAGGGTGTGCAGGTGCAGTCAGGAGCACGAGCAGCATCAGTGGCGTGACGTGTCAACAAAGAGCGCGAGCGTATCGGAGTAATTTGGAGGAGAAGAGAGGGAGAGAAGAAGTAGAGAGGAGTAGAGAGGAGAGGAGAGGCGAGGAGAAGTATAAATTACTTCCACAGCCAGCTGCTTCTTCATTCCTCTTCTTCTTTGTCTGCAGACAGCACCGCGCGTCATGGCACCCCACCGGTACACCGCGAGCAGCTCAGCCGCCGTCAAGAGCGAGACAGCCGCTGGAGCTGCACCGCCGGGGCCCTACTACGGTGAGTAGTTACCGGAGCAGCCCGGGAACATGATGGACCGTTAGGACGTAATTATTTCATGTCAGTGTTGTGACCAAATGTATAGCATTATACAATAGAGCATTACCATTTAATTAAGCTAATTGTGGACATTGCATTTTGTACGGTGTCCTTGGGTGTCTTGAAAGGCGCCTCCAAATAAAATGTATTATTATTAGCTGTTGTTAACTAATAAATGAAAGCACAAAAGTTAGTATTTAATGTAGAGGCTGTTGGCACATTGTTCACTCCTGTACATGAACAATAAAATCCCTTTACTAATCACATGGATATCGTATTTAAGCATAAAGAGTCTCGGCTAGAATACAGTATGTGTAGTTTCCACACAGTGTGTGCTGACTGCTGCCATGCTGTCTACACAGTGGGCCATGTTCTGTATAAAAGTAAAATAATCATATATGGTATACTGTATGTGTAGTATGTGTATGTGTTTGTAGATGCAGTACTTTATACTTTACTATCAACGCTCATAGTTGTGAGTACTGGCCCTACCTGTTGTAAAGACTAGACCTTCTTCCTGTGACACAATAAAGGAAAATGACATCAACAGAATGAAAATATTTGATTATTTAGTCTCTTATCTTAGATTAAGTTTTGTGCCTATATGTACATTACACTCTCCTTCTCCAGAGAGACCCCCAGGGGCCCCCTACAGGGCATATTTGGTGGCCATGAAACAACGTGTTGTGGCCACAGGCCATCTGTGTATAAAGCTGTGTAATGCACAGCTATTGCCAATCTGGATCTTACTCAAAAACTCAGCATGCACCCGCTGTTCTCTGCTAGGTTTGTACTGATTTTCACTTTAGAAGATTTGTTGATGGCTAATGAGAAGTTTAAAAATAGCCAATGACAACCCTGCCAACAAAAGTGTCGGTGCTTTGGTCTGAGCAGACTGTGGCTATTTTAGTGAGCAGCAGGATAAAGATTAGCTGAGCATTACTGTTCACTAATGCCAGCTGAATAGCTGACCTCAGGTCTGTTTACATGTTGTACACTAACTGCCTCCTGTACACTGGATTATCAAAGATGTGGAGTGATATAAATATTTTTGATTTATTATTGTTTGTGTTATTAGTGACACTATCCCTCTGCTGAGTACAGCCTGTGTGTGTATGTGTGAAACCTTGTTGCCTTTAAGCTCTGGTCCAGTTCCTGTTCACGCTGGCTTTTTACAAATGAACCAAGAGGAGTAAACAATGACACACATGACATGAATTAAATTCCAGTGAGTGACAGCACTTGCTGGGTTTTGCTCAGCCCGATTGCCTAAATTGACTCCCTGCTCAGCCTTAGCAGCTATTTTAAATGTATTTTTTTTATTAAAGTAACAACTCGGTGCTCAGGTTGTTAAAAAACTAGCGAGTGTGGTTGAGAGAGCGATACAGAGAGTGTGTGTGTGACGGTGACTTAGTAATTAGGATTTAGAATTGAATTAAGAACTAAACTAAATCTGCCACCACAACCTGAAAACCATCTCCATTCAGCCCACGGAACTGTGGTGAGGGAGAGAGAGCGAGGGAGCGAGCTTGTGTGTGCAGTGAGTATGAAGTCAGCAGTAATGTGTGCAGTTTATTTGTCGGTGAATAAATGCTTCCACTCCTTAAAACCACCTGCTGATTAAAGTGAAGGGGCTCCGGAGTTTCGCCTGCAGGTGTGAATGTGTATGTCTGTCTCTATGTGTCAGCCCTGTGATGGACCGTCCTCTCGGCACCCCTCTTACCATCTGAGGATAAGTGGCCACAGATAATAGATGGATGTATGGATGGATGACTTTAATGAGATATTTTTGTAGCTGGATACATTATGATGTCAGATATCTGTCATACACCAATTACATGTAGCCTGACTTGCATAGACAGGCTTGTTGGAGACTTAAAGTTAAGTAGGGATGCTAAGAGGTAATATGTGTTCTTCATAACGCCATGTGTCAGTGTCTCTTTGTCTAGTTGACAGTCAGGCTCAGAGCAGAGCCACAGTCTGACCACAACTGAACATCGTGTCATCCAGAATCCTACAGGCAGATAAAGTCACATGACAATAAAACACAGTGGAGATGAATGGGTCGATAGCACACAGCTTTCCAACAATTTGAAACTAACTAATTTTTCCGTTTCCAAATGAAAGTCTGTAGTTAATTTCACTTTATTGTTGTGATGGGAAAGTGCGTACAGGTCTGAATGATGACTATAGGTTCATTTACTGGTCCTTGTGAGTGCTGCTGCTGTAAAACATGTTGGATCACTTAAGTAGTACTGATGAGTGCCATCATCACCTACAAAAGGAAAATTATAGTATTTTGCGGCCACCAGGTTGAAAGAAATCAAGCCAAAACCAATCCCCGCCTGACTGGAGCTGTATCAGTATACACTCAAATTTAAAGGTTTCTGACAATATTTGAGGCAGAAATAGATTTAGATTTTTTCTGAGATTATCCGTCTCATACACTACTGTCAGGATATACTGTAGTTACTGTTTGACAAAAAGCTGGGATATTCATTGTGATGAGAGTTTTAGCATGAGTGTGTGAAAGAAAAAGTTACAAAATACAGAATGCTTTGATCCTGAATTAGAACATTTGGGGACGAGCTACTCGCTCAGTCATTTAAACGCCTCCTGCTATTAGAGACAGCCATATATATTTTATAAATATATATATAGTGTTTGAGTATATATATATATATATATATATATATATTCAAACACTTGGATTCACTTGGAGTTGAAGTGGAGTTAAACAACAAAGTACACTGCCAATGGGAGCAGCACTTGGAATATATGAACACTCTGTTTCTTTGTATTCTGGTTCCCCTGATGTTTGAATTTGAAAATTCTTCCGATGATTTATCTCAGAGAAGAGAGGAGTTGTGAGAGGTGCAGAGGTAGGAAGTGGACCACAAAAGTATAACATGTTGGGTGAGTGCAAATAAAGTGCAGTGGTGTGTAAAATGGAGGAAACTAACTAGAGAAGATGCAAAAAAGTGTTGCAAACTATGGATGTCACAATACCACGGTTCCCAAGTAACTATGGTACATGCGGTACTGTACAAAAACCAGTATGTTAAAGTATCTGTTCTCATGATATCCCTAGTGTCAATGCAGTGTTTCCCCTACCATTGTCTTGGGGGGGGCGCTGCGCTCCCAACACACACACACGTGCGCACACCTACAGTCAGAGACAGAGCAGAGAAAAGGAGAGGAGTGAACAAAAATAAATAATAATAACACAAAATGTCATACTAATATAATAATTAATAATTATTTGTAATAATTATTAATTTCTTCTGATAGCCATTGTAATGCTTTTTTCGAGCTACTGCATCTACTTCATTGGTGTGTCACGTTATTATCAACCCTGTTTATGATTTTATTCATGTTAATTGATATTTATTATCATTGATATTTTTTAATCCATCCATCCATCCATCGTCTACCGCTTATCCGGGATCGGGTCGCGGGTGCAGCAGCTCCAGTAAGGAACCCCAATCTTCCCTTCTCCGGGCCACATCCTCCAGCTCCGACTGGGGGATCCTGAGGCGTTCCCAGGCCAGAGAGGAGATATAATCTCTCCACCGAGTCCTGGGTCTTCCCCGGGGTCTCCTCCCAGCTGGACGTGCCTGGAACACCTCCCTAGGGAGGCGCCCAGGTGGCATCCTTACTAGATGCCCGAACCACCTCAACTGGCTCCTTTCAACGTAAAGGAGCAGCGGCTCTACTCCGAGTCTCTCACGGATAGCTGAGCTTCTCACCCTATCTCTAAGGGAGACGCCAGCCACCCGTCTGAGAAAACCCATTTCGGCCGCTTGTACCCGTGATCTCGTTCTTTCGGTCATGACCCAGCCTTCATGACCATAGGTGAGGGTAGGAACGAAGATCGACCGGTAGATTGAGAGCTTTGCCTTCTGGCTCAGCTTTCTTTTCGTCACAACGGTGCGGTAAAGTGACTGTAATACCACCCCCGCTGCTCCGATTCTCCGGCCAATCTCTCGCTCCATTGTCCCCTTACTCGCGAACAAGACCCCGAGGTACTTGAACTCCTTCACTTGGGGTAATGGCTCATCCCCTACCCGGAGTAGGCAATCCACCGGTTTCCTGCTGAGAGCCATGGCCTCAGATTTGGAGGTGCTGATCCTCATCCCAACCGCTTCACACTCGGCTGCGAACCGATCCAGTGACTGTTGAAGGTCACAGACCGATGATGCCATAAGGACCACATCATCTGCAAAGAGCAGCGATGAGATCCTCAGGTCACCAAACTGCAACCCCTCTCCTCAACGACTACGCCTCGATATCCTATCCATGAAAATCACGAACAGGATTGGTGATAAAGCGCAGCCCTGGCGGAGGCCAACATTCACGGGAAACGAGTCCGACTTACTGCCGAGTATCCGGACACAACTCTCGCTTTGGGCGTACAGGGATTGGATGGCCCTCAAAAGTGACCCCCTCACCCCATACTCCCGCAGCACCTCCCACAGTATCACCCGGGGGACCCGGTCATACGCCTTCTCCAGATCCACAAAACACATGTAGACCGGATGGGCGTACTCCCAGGCCCCCTCCAGGATCCTTGCGAGAGTGAAGAGTTGGTCCGTTGTTCCACGACCAGGACGGAATCCGCATTGTTCCTCTTCAATCAGAGGTTCGACTACCGGCCGAACCCTCCTTTCCAGTACCTTGGAGTAGACTTTACCAGGGAGGCTGAGAAGTGTGATACCCCTGTAGTTGGCACACACTCTCTGGTCCCCCTTTTTAAATAGGGGAACCACCACCCCGGTCTGCCAACCCCTAGGCACTGTCCCAGACTCCACGCAATGTTGACGAGGCGTGTCAACCAAGACAGCCCCTCAACACCCAAAGCCTTCAGCATTTCTCATCAACCCCTGCGGCTTTGCCACTGTGGAGTTGTTTGACTACCTCAGTGACTTCCATCAGGGAAATTGACGATGATCCCCCATCACCTTCCAGCTCTGCCTCAACCAGAGAGGGCGTGTTAGTCGGATTCAGGAGTTCCTCAAAGTGCTCCTTCCACCGGCCGATAACCTTCTCAGTTGAAGTCAGCAGGGTCCCACCCTTAGCTGTACACAGCTTGGATGGTTCCTCGCTTCCCCCTCCTGAGGTGCCGGTTGGTTTTCCAGAAGCACCTTGGTGCTGACCAAAAGTCCTTCTCCATAGCTTCTCCGAACTTCTCCCACACCCGCTGCTTTGCCTCTGACACGGCAGAAGCTGCCGCCCTTCTAGTCCTTCGATACCCTGCAACTGTTTCCGGAGTCCTCCCTGATAACATAACCCGGAAGGACTCCTTCTTCAGTCAGACGGCTTCCCTGACCACCGGGGTCCACCACGGTGTTCGAGGGTTACCGCCCCTTGAGGCACCTAAGACCTTGAGACCACAGCTCATCACCGCAGCTTCAGCAATAGAGGTTTTGAACATCGCCCACTCAGGTTGAATGCCCCCAACCTCCACAGGGATGGCTGAAAAGCTCCGCCGGAGGTGTGAGTTAAAGATCCCCAGGACAGGGGCTTCCTCCAGACGTTCCCAGTTCACCCGCACTACCCGTTTGGGTTTACCAGGTCTGTCCAGAGTCTTCCCCCACCCCTTGATCCAACTCACCACCAGATGGTGATCAGTCGACAGCTCCGCCCCTCTCTTCACCCGAGTGTCCAAAACATGCGGCCTCAGGTCAGATGATACGATTAAGAAATCGATCATTGACCTTTGGCCTAGGGTGCTCTGGTACCACGTGCACTTATGAGCATCCTTATGTTCGAACATGGTGTTTGTTATGGCCATTCCATGGCTAGCACAGAAGTCCAACAACAAACGACCGTTCGGGTTTAGATCAGGGAGGCCCTTCCTCCCAATCACGCCTCTCCAGGTGTCTCCATCGTTTCCCACGTGTGCGTTGAAGTCTCCCAGCAAGACTACGGAGTCCCCTACTGGAGCCCCCTGCAGGGGGGCAATATTGTTTCTCTATTGTAAAGCATCTTGCTCATACTAAACAGTCGTAAGATGAATTTTTAATGATCGTTAGATTAATCAATGAGCATTAGGTACAGGGTGACCCCTCTTTCACCCCTTTACTCCATCGCTCCTTCCATTTCCTCTCTCTTTCACTGCTGAATAATCTGAATATATTTCCATGTCATCCTTTACTCTGTTCCCCACCTCTCTGTTCTTTCTCTGTTTTCATCTTTTCTTTTCTCTCCACACACACATACACATTTGAAAGTCCTTTGTGATTCTCAGAAGGACTGTCTGACAGGAAACCTCCTGGGCTCTCTTCATTTCAGCTTCCGTCTCTTGTGCTTCCTTTGTAGACCAGTACTCACTCTACTAAGTAAGTGTGAGTGCTTCAAACTTCTTCTTTTCCTCAAACAGTATTCACTCTGCATCTGTATCTATTACCAGGCATTCAGACACAAAACAGCACGGCAATAAAAAGCAGTAAATAATCACATTTAATATCGGAAGGCCAGGTTCACAGATCCAACAACATTTATGGAATATTTAAAATGTGAAATGCTGTCGATCTTGCCTGCCATGACCTTGTGTTAGCAACACTAAGCTCCGCCCACTCCTCCCCCAACCGGTGATTGGACAGGTTTTCATTTTGGCATTAAAGGTTTTTTATACGGCATTCAGAGCATTAATATAGCAGCAACTATGTGCTATGTAAAGCTATAGTGTAGTAATGTCTACTGAGCAGAGAATGAAGTGTCTCTCCCTCTGTGTGTGTTGTAATCCCAGTTTCTCTGTGCTTTGTTTATGTAGACAGGCCGGCCACATGTCCATGTTAGTGCATGTGAGTTTCTGTGTGGCTAGCTAGCTCACCCAGACCTGGAGATCACCCACAATTAAAAACACTGTCCTGTACAAAAATATCACTCAAAACAAGACCAGATGGCTGACTACAGTGAGCATGTACAGATGTGGTGTTGCCGGCTGCAACAATACAACAAACACCAAATCATTCAATCATTCCCACTCTGGAATTTATAAAAGTCAATACGTGTTAGTATGTCCGTGTGGTTTACAATATGTTGGACAATCTAAACAACTCATAAAATAACTGAAATACGTACAGGCAATAGAGATTATGCAATATGATGAAGCAAACCGCAATTCATCATCTTCATTAAAATTCTATGGGATTGAGAAAGTCATGAAGCCTGCGAGACGAGCTCTTAAAGAAACTGGCCCAAAGGGAAATGTTCTGGATATACACAATCAACACTATGACACCAAATGGACTTAATGATGACTAACTAATTGGATCCAACTCCCAGCTGTGTGTTTACTCTGCCCTTGTGTATATAACTGAACTGAATCCGTACACTTCGAGTACTCCCAACAAGGCAAGCGTATATTTATTGTGATGTGAGCCAATAATATTTTGTCCCCTTTGACTTTGAATCCTGGGATGTTTTACCCTTTCAATTTTTTGTTATTATGTTCACTGGAATTTGGATTTAGCACTCCACCATGAGTCCCATAGCTGAAGTGCAACCTCCTCCACCAAAACAAGCAAAAACTGTTAAATAGATTAAGCATAAAATATATTGCAATAGCCACAGTGTGTAGGCTACTATCTTAACATCTTTCAGCTAACCTGCTGCTGCTCTGCCAGACAGGAAGTGAGTTTTGCTGAGGACGACAGCATGAGCTCTGAGCAGTGTTACATAACAAACTATGACTGTGATGGCTGACGGGAAGCAGCAGGATGAAATGTTGTCCTCCCTCTAAATATTTCCTGTTAGCCCTGAGATGTAAATTTGAAATGTGTGTGTGCACTTCTCTTTCATTATGTGTGTATGTGCCTGTGTTGTCTGTGCGCATGTTATTAAGTAGTGTGTGTTTGTGTGGGTGTGGTTGGGTGTGACTATGAAGTTTGATTTAGCTGATGTTTAAATCTTGACAAGCAATTGTCTCATTTCCATATCTTTATCTACAAAACCTCTCAACGTCTCTGTCAAAGAGAGAGGGAAAATAAATATATTCAGGAAGAGCGAATGGAGAGAGAATAAATTGCAGTTCAGCTGTAGACCTCAGCCGTCCAAATAAAGTCTCAAAGCAAAGAATGCTACATCGACCTCCCATCACATCATGCAATGTGATTGCATGTCCTAAAAAGCTGCATTATACATACAGTTGCAATGTATAACTTTCATTTTTAACTTCAACTATTGACTAAATTGAGTTTTATTTGAATTACATTTTTCAATTTCTTGCAATTGATCCCACTGAACAAGTGGGATTCTGTACAAGTGGATGTGAACAATACAGATTTCTTAACCTCACCCCACTCAGCTTCATTGGTAACAGAAACTGGAAGCTTATCATCAAAATATGTGCAGATTTAAATAGGGAACAGCTTCCTGTTTCAGTGTCAAGTGCACAATAATGCCTCTAACAAGCTGGAATTAACATGCAACGTTTTGCTTTAGCAAAGCTCTTTGTAAAGGTTCTCAATAAAAATAGAATGTTAGTCTCGGGTTAGCACTGTTGGAATATCAGCTAAACATATTATGTACTGACAAATCCCAGTTTAAACTTCTCCAGTATAACCACTGAGTTAGGGCACGGTCCGACATGTGCTAATACCATCGCCAAGCAATATTCACCCCAAAGTTCCCCAAAGTTTAAGTCCATGTGAAGCGTATGTTGTTCTTTGTATGTTGCACTTGTATTGGTTTGGCTTATTTATAGCTAAAAGTTGAATTTGTATTCTATTGTTTCTGTATGTTGCACTTCAAACTGGCTATTTGAAGACAGTGTTCACTTATACGATTGTACCTATTTGAAGCTAATGTACTTACAAGATTCTTGCTGTTCGGAGTTGTATCCTCATGATTGTTTGCACTTTGTGTACGTCGCTTTGGACAAAAGCGTCAGCTAAATGAACTGTGATGTAATGTACAGATGCAAATTTTCTTCGTTACCGGAAGCAAATGTTTGTTCCGCTCACATGGAATGGAAGTGAATGGCAGGAGAATATTAACTTCACGCAGGTGTGACTGTGCAGACTGCAGAGGGCCCACAGAAAGACGGAAGACTAAATATTTAGATTACATTATTAAAACTCAACTCATTGTAATGGAATGTCAGTCTATTTCGTCATTAAAATGTATAATAACCACATTTTATATACTTTTTTATTATACTATAGACATTTTATTTCAAAATGCCCTTTTCTGTTTTTATTTCCAGCCTTCATCAGCTATATGGACAGTAATGTACTACTACTTTGCCTGGGATATCTAAAAGATCCATCCTCGTCAAATGACACTGCATCCTGCTCCCGCTGGATTTCTGACCTGATCGATCAATAAATCTGTCAAAAACAACTCTGTCAACAAATATCACATGTTTTAGTAAAACACAGTGGAACAGAAGTGAACAGGTTCTACTGCAGGAGGTCTTTGGCCTGACAAACAACATGTGGCTTTAGAATACATTTACTTTACTTACTGTATATGTATATGTATATGTATGTATATGTGTACTATATAATACTTACATCTGTGACCAGTCGACTTTGAGCAACCATCTGCTACACACCTCAGCCACTGTTAACTACTCTCCTCTCCTCTCAGCAGGTGCTGAATTGATTTGTTTTGGCCTAAATCCATTTTATTTATTTATTTGTTTCTTTCAGGAGAACCACACAGGTTTGATGCTTCCTTCAGAGGTCCAGTCCACAGAAGGTAACTCCATACTTCATTTTTTGCATACAAAGCAGCAGAGATACTTTATTCTATGTACTCTGCTAAATGATGTTATGTCCACACTAAGACAGCTCATTTTGAAAACACTATGTCTACACTAGTATTTCCAGGATAATCCAGGATAAATCTCTTCTTCCTGGTCCTCCCAAAAACCAATATCTGTCCTCTACTGAATCTTCTCCTGCTCTCTGTGATCATCTATATTCTGTTTTAATAAAGACCAAATGCTGAAGTAGATCTCATCTACATAAAACAGCAAAGACACAGTTCATCTGCTGTCGGCTTCACTGACATTTAAGTGACATGTTTACCTCATCCACACCTAAACACCAAGCATGTCTTAAAGTGTATTTGCCCATGTTTGTAAGGGACCTTGTTGCACACGTGGGTCATCAGTACAACACATCCCTTAGGTGTGTCCCTATTAAAGGGTCATTTAATACCATGTGATAATAGAATGTTACTTTTTACTGTAATTAGCAACTTAAGAGCAGCTGTAAATCTTGTATTTGCTGATGGAAAGTGAACTCCAGGGTGTGTCAGTACACCATGACGTCACTATTGGCTGTGGTTACATGTGAAACCTCTGACCAAACCCTCACTCTCACGGCACACTAGATCGTCAGGTGTGCCGTGGGAAATTATCCAACTTTTTTTAAATCAATTTTGTCTGACAGCACTCGCACGACAGCATACATATATATTCCCCCAACGGAACCCCGCGCGCCCTGAAATTCAAGTTTTTTGTTTTCTTCCTGCCTTGCGCATTCACATTCCCTCCTCCCACACACACCTACAGAGTGGAGGAAAGGGCAGGAGTGAACTACGCACCAGCACCTTGGCTGGCTATCCAAATTAAGTGCTGTCTGGAGCAATGCAGACACCTCCACTGTGTTGGAAAGTTTTTCTGGAATACCTACAGTCCTTACGTTGTTTCGCCGTGATCTGGATTTCAATCTTCGTACCTGTCCACCTCTTTTCAGCTCCTCAGCCAGAGCCTCCAATCTCTCCTGAATGGGATGACATTGTCAGAGCAGGTAGATAAGGACAATGTTCAAGAATGTGACAATCTCACCTGTGGCTCTGTTTTGAGGGTTACAAATTCATTGCTCAAAACTCAGTTCGGATAACTTCTTGGAGCTGAATACCGGAAGAAATCTCCTGGCGTAGTGAAGAAAGTATCTTGTCCTTGAGGGCCTTGGTGTCCACAGATGTACTTGCTGAGACCTGGTTGTCCTCCACTAGGGCACAAGAGCCACTGGGAGTCGTCGGTGCTAATTGCGTAGTAGCACAGAGCCGTCTTTCACTGGCACTCACTCCTCCATTGACTGCTTTGACATATTTTGGGATATTAGGAGCGGGGTGTATGATTAAAAATATTCAATATTGAATATATTATTCAATGCAGCAGAGCCTCAGATGTTTAGACTCAATCCTCCGCCAGCACTTAAATGTATTTATAAAAGTACTGGCGTCAAAAGGAAAAATTTCAACAGTGGCTGACTAGGTTTTTGCTTTACAAAAACCCTTCCGATGGGCTATATATATATATATATATATATATACTCGTGATGTCACAAAGAGACTCCCCTTAGCTATCTTGTCTTCTGCATCATCCCCGGAGTTTCTATGTCTTTCATGTGGCAGGTTGCTACTGATAAAGTTTACGTCAGGATCAGGAATCGTGGCTGCGCCTGCTGCCCTGGTCCTGCTGGACACCGGGAAGACTTTTTGACATTTTCCTGGATTTTTCAACACAACATCATTTCTGTCAAATGTTGTATTTGTACTATGTTGTTTATCCTGTACACACGACATCTATTACAATCTGTCCGGGAGAGGGATCCCTCCTCAGTTGCTCTCCCTGAGGTTTCTTCCATTTTTCCCCCTTTAATTATGGGGTTTCTTTTAAGGAGTTTTTCCTTGTGGAATGCGAGGTCTTTCTGTGAAGGACAGAGGGTGTCGTATCCTGTACAATCTGTAAAACACACTGAGACAAATGTATAATTTATGATATTGGGCTATATAAATAAATTTGATTTGATTTGATTTTTCTCTAAACGACATAATCCGGTCAGCATTTAACCTGTTTTTGCGACATCAACGAGGAGTCTGACTTACAGTAATTAACTACGAAAATTTTGTCAGAGTCCAAATACGTCCAACTTTTCATCGGATCAGAAAAGTGAACGTATACAGATACGCATGTCTAACCTATTGATAGCGTATCACTTACTTATACAAAATATATCAGACGAATACCCAATGAATGCATAACGTATACAAAAATATGGTGTATACAAAATATCGGCAATACGCTGGTGTATATAAGGTAAAGCATAAGTGGTTAAGTAGTTAAGTAGTTAAGAGCATGCTGTGTTAGGCTGGGTTGCGTTGTTGAACGCTGATGTTTTGAGCATGTTCAAAATTACCGGACGTACCCAACATGTCAAAATCCATGAAAATCACGAACAGGATTGGTGATAAAGCGCAGCCCTGGCGGAGGCCAACATTCACTGGGAACGAGTCCGACTTACTGCCGAGTACACGGACACAACTCTCGCTTTGGGCGTACAGGGATTGGATGGCCCTCAGAAGTGACCCCCTCACCCCATACTCCTGCAGCACCTCCCACAGTATCACCCGGGGGACCCGGTCATACGCCTTCTCCAGATCCACAAAACACATGTAGACCGGATGGACGTACTCCCAGGCCCCCTCCAGGATCCTTGCGAGAGTGAAGAGTTGTCCGTTGTTCCACGACTAGGACGGAATCCGCATTGTTCCTCTTCAATCAGAGGTTCGACTACCGGCCGAACCCTCCTTTCCAGTACCTTGGAGTAGACTTTACCAGGGAGGCTGAGAAGTGTGATACCCCTGTAGTTGGCACATACTCTCTGGTCCCCCTTTTTAAATAGGGGAACCACCACCCCGGTCTGCCACCCCCTAGGCACTGTCCCAGACTTCCACGCAATGTTGACGAGGCGTGTCAACCAAGACAGCCCCTCAACACCCAAAGCCTTCAGCATTTCTGGACGGATCTCATCCCTGCGGCTTTGCCACTGGAGTTGTTTGACTACCTCAGTGACATTCCGTCAGGGAAATTGATCCCCCATCAGCTTCCAGCTCTGCCTCTACCATAGAGGGCGTGTTAGTCGGATTCAGGAGTTCCTCAAAGCGCTCCTTCCACCGCACCTTGGTGCCAACCGAAAGTCCTTCTCCATAGCTTCTCTGAACTTCTCCCACACCCACTGCTTTGCCTCTGACACGGCAGAGGATGCCGCCCTTCTAGTCCTTCGGTACCCTGCAACTGTTTCCGGAGTCCTCCCGGATAACATAACCCGGAAGGACTCCTTCTTCAGTCGGACGGCTTCCCTGAACACAGGGGTCCACCACGGTGTTCGAGGGTTACTGCCCCTTGAGGCACCTAAGACCTTGAGACCACAGCTCATCACCGCAGCTTCAGCAATAGAGGTTTTGAACATCTCCCACTCAGGTTCAATGCCCCTAACCTCCACAGGGATGTCTGAAAATCTCTGCCGGAGGTGTGAGTTAAAGATCTCCAGGACAGGGGCTTCCTCCAGACGTTCCCAGTTCACCCGCACTACCCGTTTGGGCTTACCAGGTCTGTCCAGAGTCTTCCCTCATCCCTTTATCCAACTCACCACCAGATGGTGATCAGTTGACAGCTCCGCCCCTCTCGTCACCTGAGTGTCCAAAACATGCGGCCTCAGATCAGATGATACGATTACAAAATCGACCATTGACCTTTGGCCTAGGGTGCTCTGGTACCACGTATACTTATGAGCATCCTTATGTTCGAACATGGTGTTTGTTATGGCCATTCCATGACTAGCACAGAAGTGGATGGATGGGAGGCACCACGTAGCTTCTTCGGGCTGTCGGGCCCTCCTCTGGGCCTAGCTTCTTAAGATAAGAAGTATTTTACCCAGTCAAGTTTTGACTGTAGTTTGCAAATGATTGCACAAATACAAGTTTTCATGAAGTCATTTTGAACCATTCTTAGTCAGGCCCCTCGCCTGGGAGACCCTACCAGGAGCACTAGGCTCCAGACAACACAGCTCTCAGGTTCATTGGGACACACAAACCTCTCCACCACGATAAGGTGATGGTTCCCAGAGAGGTTTGAATATACTATATACTATATAGGGTGCCTGTGAGTAGCTCATCCTCACTTCTTCACAGCACGTCTTGAGGAATACATCAACCCATCACCAGATAGCATGGATGATGCTGAGAGGCTGCCACAAGAGTACATTCTAGCCGTTCTCCAGCATCAGCATGACGCAAACCAAATGGCACTTTTCCAGCTCCGTTGGCCAGACGCTCTGATACGTTTTGTATAAGTAAGTGATACGCTATCAATATGTTGGACATACGTATAATAATTTGTTATGTATTTGTTATATACGTCAGCTACAACACCGCTGTGAAGAAGTTGGACGTATTTGGACTATTTTGAGCTAATTTTCATATACGCCGGCATATGTTTCTACCTATACGGAACTGTGTGACAGGGCCGTATGTCTGCCGTGTTCGGCGTATCGTCTGCGTCCTTCGAACGATCACAACTTACCCTTAATTTATATCAACGTATTGCCGATATTTCGTATACGCCAGCATACGTTTCTGCCATATGGATATGTGTGACAGGGCCTTTATTATTTTCCTAAAGAGAAATAACTCCTCTCTCCCTCTTCTTCATTAAAACTAGTTCTCTTTGTCTCTTTATCTTGCCCTCACCAGTGCCAGAGGCAGAAAAAATTCAAGAGTAGTCTATAGCATAGTAATCATGGATCCAAAAGTAACTAAATAAGTATAAACTGTGTATATATAACAATGTTTGTCTGTCTTTTCAGAAGCTGCACTGATATCTTATGTTGTTTGATCTTCATCATTGTCATCCTCTCATATGTGGCCCTCGGGATAGTGGGTGAGTGAGTATATACAAACACACACACGCAAACACACACACACACACACACACACACACACACACACACATTACCCTGAGTATGGAAAAAAGCCTCTTTGATCAGACTCTTCTTGTAGTGCATTCTCTACTGAATTTATACACACATACAATCTTTGTTGTTTCCTCTTGATCTCTCAAAATCTTGTGTGTGTGTTTCAATACATGCGTTTTTTCTAAAGCTGCACTAATACATTAACAAATAAATCTCACCTCAAGTTGTTCTTGAGCTTTTCAATCGTAACACATAGACTTTCTCAGAGTCAAAGCAAACATAGATGAATTGTCCTCAAAAAATGGGACACACTGGGAGCCTTGTGGTTAAGAAGAATACCAAGCTGTATACTCATCCGACTAGGAACCTCTCCCTGTCTTTCTATGTCACCACTTAAAACTGTCAAAGAAACCACAAATAAAACACTTTAAAAAGGAAATATAGAAATTTGAACAGTTACATGACAGCTGAACAAACTCCATTTGCTGAGAAAGAAAAGATTTCATGATTGAAAGCTCCAGAAAAAGTACGAACTGGACTTGACTTGATTTTATTTTTCAACTGTTTCCAAGGTTGACAATGACCTTTAAACCTTTACTACAAATCAATATGTTTCTATCAACAATGTATCAAGAAAAGTGTGTGTAATGTGAAGGGTGTCTCGTAGTGATGAACCCACAGAGAACTATCACAAGCTGTTTAGCCTATTTTGGACCACTCTTTTTTTCGCCTTTTTTCTGGCTTGCAAACTCTTTTCTCATCAACCTCACTGTTTTCAGCAAGAGCTGATTTCAAAGAAAAGTCTCAGATAAAGCCACTGTACAAAGCCTGCCCAGTTAGAGACTAGCGGGAGAACATAGTGGAGGATTCAGCAGATACAGAGGTGTAAATAGACAACTGCTTGCTAACACGATACCCGTGTCAACCTTATATGGAGAGAATTTGTCAAACGGTGTGTGTCAAAATCAACGGACGCAGCTAGTTGAGACCTGAAAGCAAGAATTTTGCTAACTAATTACAACCCTGATGTTACTTGCTTTGGTTTGAATCTCCCCTCCAGATCCTATTTTTCTTTTTGTTCTTGGGTATCAGAACAGAGAAATATGTTCATTCAATATATTAATTCAAAACAGCAAATATCCTAATGCAGCCAATGACCATGCCTCTGATGATATGGATCAGATGATGGTTTCTTCTTGTATAGTTTTTACCTTTCTCTCTTCGGTCATCTCTTTCTATCTCTGTCTACCCGGTTAACACTGGTTTCCCTGATTTATTTCCTCTCTTTCTGTGCCACAGTCACATTGATTGTGTAAGTGGACAGCGGTTTTGAGGTGGAGAGGGAAAAGAGAGAAGAGAAAGAAAGAGATGATGTGAGTCAGCACACTGCTGGGAGGCTTATCTGAGAGATAAATCTTTTTGTTGCCAGAGCTGATTGATATTTTCATGGGCTCCTGAAGTCACAGCAGGAAGTCGAGGAGGAAGCTGAATTAAAGCATTTGAAGTTCCAGAGATAGTGTAGAAGTATTCTTTAGCAAGACACTGAACCCTTAAGGCTCCTGATGAGAGCCTTGTATGGCAGCCTCTGCCACCAGTGTATGAATATGTGTGTGAATGAGTGAATGTTGGCTTGTGTTGTAAAGATGTTTGAGTGGTCGGTAGACTGGAAAAACCTTTATAAATGCAAGTCTATTTGCTATTTCTAGTTCATGCATGTCCTAGGTTACTGTCACTATATCTCGATATACAACCATCTGTTGTCATGTGACCAAAGTTCAATAGGTCATGTAAAGACACCTGAGCACCTGATCTCTATATAGAGATTTGGTTGAAAGCTCAGAAAAAAAGCTAGTAAGTGGACCTTAAGTTAAGATGATTTTTGGCAAGCAAAGCTGCTCCTGCTCTCTGTGATCATCTGCACTGTATTTATGTACTTACTTACTTACTTACTTACTTACTTACTTACTTACTTACTTACTTACTTACTGACACATTTATCTTTTTCTGCTGTCAATTAATTAAAAGAGCAATGTGGGTCACAAAAGGCTTTTGTTAACAGTAGCTTTTGTGACCTAGATGTGGATAAAATAAATATTTCCACAATGTCTTCATGTCTTTATAAAGAAAGTGTTTTTAATCAAGCCTTTGGCAAATACAGAAATGTTAGATTTGGTGTCTGTCATCATCATTTGACCTAAAGGCAGATTTAAAGAAAGAGGCTCCTCTAAAGCCTCTCTCATACAGAAGGCAGAGCTTGTTCTTCAGCAGTGGATGAGATCATCTGTAGGCAGTCCTTAAATCCTATTTGCTAGTATGATATTGCCCAACAGTTAGATCTCTGGGGACTTTCACAGCCTAATGATGCTTTCATTTCTTTCTTTGTTTTATGTAAGACTAATGCAGTGCCCGTGCAAAACATGCCTGTTCGGACAAGCTGAATGCTTGGTCTGTGCTATTGTTGCTTGCCGTTTTCTCGAGAACCGCTCATCCAAACAAATTCACACTCAGCATTGCGCTTTATTGGGTCCTGAGCAGTACACATACCAGGACAGATTTGTGTCACACACCCAAGTTGTAGCTACTCACAGTCAGAAACACCGGTGAAATACACACTGGTTTACGGAAAAAAACACCAGCAGCAGACTTTTAAGCAAGTTAGGCAACTGCCTGGGGCCCCTAACTAAAAGGGGCCCAGAACGGCTGTAGATTTGTTATGATTTTTACATGTGAAAAATATTAAATTATGTTACTATTCTAAGTAATTGCACCTCAAAATAACTTGCAGAAAGTGCCCAATGCACCAAAATATTCATGATTACTGTTACTTCAGAGGTGAACATTGTACTACTACATTTAGATTCAGATTTGACCAACACAATATAATGATCAAAATATAATGCATTATTATTCTTTTAACTATCCAGCATTATATTTTAATTGAAAGCTCCACCTTGAACAGTGCTGATAATGTTTGAATGCAGGACTTTTACTGTGCAGCATTCTATAGCATACTATAATAGTTTTACTTCATAAAAAAAGTAATTCTTCTACCACTCCCAATACCACCATTTTCAATTAGAAAAAGGGTGAAAAGGTAAAGTAAGATGGTGTTTGCCTTGGGCCCCTAGAACACTAAATCCGCCCCTGAAAAACCCACCCAAGTCTCGGCTACTGTCAGGAACACCAGTGAAATGCCCTTAGATTTTCATTTCCAAACAGGAATAGGCCTATTAGTCGCTTACTTATAAAGTTTGAACATGTAAAGTAGAACATGGCTTTAATAAGTGGAGGTATTTTGCTGGTGGTAATGTTGTTAGTGGTATAAATTAGTATCAAGTCAAAGACCGAAAAATACAGTCCTGCCCACGCCGGCAAAAAACACACCCAAGTCGCGGTTATTTCCAGTTATCCAGCATCCATGATGTGAGTTAGTATATTCAGAATCCATCATGTAACGTTAGTATATTCATCATCCATCATGTAACATTAGTATATTCAGCATCCATCAGGTAACATTAGTATATTCAGCATCCATCAGGTAACATTAGTATATTCAGCATCCATCATGTAACATTAGTATATTCAGCATCCATCATGTAACATTAGTATATTCAGCATCCATCATGTAACGTTAGTATATTCAGCATCCATCATGTAACGTTAGTATATTCAGCATCCATCATGTAACATTAGTATATTCAGCATCCATCATGCAACGTTAGTATATTCAGCATCCATCATGCAACGTTAGTATATTCAGCATCCATCATGCAACGTTAGTATATTCAGCATCCATCATGGAACATTAGTATATTCAGTATCCATCATGCAACGTTAGTATATTCAGCATCCATCATGTAATGTTAGTATATTCAGCATCCATCATGTAACATTAGTATATTCAGCATCCATCATGTAACGTTAGTATATTCAGTATCCATCATGTAACGTTAGTATATTCAGCATCCATCATGCAACGTTAGTATATTCAGCATCCATCATGCAGCGTTAGTATATTCAGCATCCATCATGTAATGTTAGTATATTCAGCATCCATCATGTAACATGAGTATATTCAGCATCCATCATGTAATGTTAGTATATTCAGCATCCATCATGCAACATTGGTATATTCAGCATCCATCATTCAACGTTAGTATATTCAGCATCCATGATGTGAGTTAGTATATTCAGCGTCTATCATGCAACGTTAGTATATTCAGCATCCATCATGTAACGTAAGTATATTCAGCATCCATCATGCAACGTTAGTATATTCAGCATCCATGATGTGAGTTAGTATATTCAGCATCCATCATGTAACATTAGTATATTCAGCATCCATCATGTAACGTTAGTATATTCAGCATCCATCATGTAACGTTAGTATATTCAGCATCCATCATGCAACGTTAGTATATACAGCATCCATCATGTAACATTAGTATATTCAGCATCCATCATGTAACGTTAGTATATTCAGCATCCATCATGTAACGTTAGTATATTCAGCATCCATCATGCAACATTAGTATATTCAACATCCATCATGTAACGTTAGTATATTCAGCATCCATCATGTAACGTTAGTATATTCAGCATCCATCATGTAACATTAGTATATTCAGCATCCATCATGTAACATTAGTATATTCAGCATCCATCATGCAACGTTAGTATATTCAGCATCCATCATGCAACGTTAGTATATTCAGCATCCATCATGCAACGTTAGTATATTCAGCATCCATCATGTAACATTAGTATATTCAGCATCCATCATATAACGTTAGTATATTCAGTATCCATCATGTAACGTTAGTATATTCAGCATCCATCATGCAACGTTAGTATATTCAGCATCCATCATGTAACATTAGTATATTCAGCATCCATCATCTAACATTAGTATATTCAGCATCCATCAGGTAACATTAGTATATTCAGCATCCATCATGTGACGTTAGTATATTCAGCATCCATCATGTAACATTAGTATATTCAGCATCCATCATGTAACGTTAGTATATTCAGCATCCATCATGTAACGTTAGTATATTCAGCATCCATCATGTAACGTTAGTATATTCAGCATCCATCATGCAACGTTAGTATATTCAGCATCCATCATGCAACGTTAGTATATTCAGCATCCAACACGCAACATTAGTATATTCAGCATCCATGATGTGAGTTAGTATATTCAGCATCCATCATGTAACATTAGTATATTCAGCATCCATCATGCAACGTTAGTATATTCAGCATCCATCATGCAACGTTAGTATATTCAGCATCCATCATGCAACGTTAGTATATTCAGCATCCATCATGCAACGTTAGTATATTCAGCATCCATCATGTAACGTTAGTATATTCAGCATCCATCATGTAACATTAGTATATTCAGTATCCATCATGTAACGTTAGTATATTCAGCATTCATCATGTAACATTAGTATATTCAGCATCCATCATGTAACATTAGTATATTCAGCATCCATCATCTAACATTAGTATATTCAGCATCCATCAGGTAACATTAGTATATTCAGCATCCATCATGTGACGTTAGTATATTCAGCATCCATCATGTAACATTAGTATATTCAGCATCCATCATGTAACGTTAGTATATTCAGCATCCATCATGTAACGTTAGTATATTCAGCATCCATCATGTAACGTTAGTATATTCAGCATTCATCATGTAACATTAGTATATTCAGCATCCATCATGTAACATTAGTATATTCAGCATCCATCATCTAACATTAGTATATTCAGCATCCATCAGGTAACATTAGTATATTCAGCATCCATCATGTGACGTTAGTATATTCAGCATCCATCATGTAACATTAGTATATTCAGCATCCATCATGTAACGTTAGTATATTCAGCATCCATCATGTAACATTAGTATATTCAGCATCCATCATGTAACGTTAGTATATTCACTATCCATCATGCAACGTTAGTATATTCAGTATCCATCATGCAACGTTAGTATATTCAGTATCCATCATGCAACGTTAGTATATTCAGCATCCATCATGTAATGTTAGTATATTCAGTATCCATCATGTAACATTAGTATATTCAGCATCCATCATGTAACGTTAGTATATTCAGCATCCATCATGTAACATTAGTATATTCAGCATCCATCATGTAATGTTAGTATATTCAGTATCCATCATGTAACGTTAGTATATTCAGCATCCATCATGCAACGTTAGTATATTCAGCATCCATCATGCAACATTAGTATATTCAGCATCCATCATGCAACGTTAGTATATTCAGCATCCATCATGCAACGTTAGTATATTCAGCATCCATCATGTAATGTTAGTATATTCAGCATCCATCATGTAACGTTAGTATATTCAGCATCCATCATGTAATGTTAGTATATTCAGCACCCATCATGCAACATTGGTATATTCAGCATCCATCATTCAACGTTAGTATATTCAGCATCCATGATGTGAGTTAGTATATTCAGCGTCTATTATGCAACGTTAGTATATTCAGCATCCATCATGTAACGTAAGTATATTCAGCATCCATCATGCAACGTTAGTATATTCAGCATCCATCATGCAACATTAGTATATTCAGCATCCATGATGTCCATCCATCCATCGTCTACCGCTTATCCGGGATCGGTTCGCGGGGGGCAGCAGCTCCAGTAAGGAACCCCAATCTTCCCTTCTCCGGGCCACATCCTCCAGCTCCGACTGGGGGATCCCGAGGCGTTCCCAGGCCAGAGAGGAGATATAATCTCTCCACCGAGTCCTGGGTCTTCCCCGGGGTCTCCTCCCAGCTGGACGTGCCTGGAACACCTCCCTAGGGAGGCGCCCAGGTGGCATCCTTACTAGATGCCCAAACCACCTCAACTGGCTCCTTTCAACGTAAAGGAGCAGCGGCTCTACTCCGAGTCTCTCACGGATGGCTGAGCTTCTCACCCTATCTCTAAGGGAGACGCCAGCCACCCGTCTGAGAAAACCAATTTCGGCCGCTTGTACCCGTGATCTCGTTCTTTCGGTCATGACCCAGTCTTCATGACCATAGGTGAGGGTAGGAACGAAGATCGACCGGTAGATTGAGAGCTTTGCCTTCTGGCTCAGCTTTCTTTTCGTCACAACGGTGCGGTAAAGTGACTGTAATACCGCCCCCGCTGCTCCGATTCTCCGGCCAATCTCTCGCTCCATTGTCCCCTCACTCGCAAACAAGACCCCGAGGTACTTAAACTCCTTCACTTGGGGTAAGGGCTCATTCCCTACCCGGAGTAGGCAATCCACTGGTTTCCTGCTGAGAGCCATGGCCTCAGATTTGGAGGTGCTGATCCTCATCCCAACCGCTTCACACTCGGCTGCGAACCGATCCAGTGACTGTTGAAGGTCACAGACCGATGATGCCATAAGGACCACATCATCTGCAAAGAGCAGCGATGAGATCCTCAGGTCACCAAACTGCAACCCCTCTCCTCCACGACTATGCCTCGATATCCTATCCATGAAAATCACGAACAGGATTGGTGATAAAGCGCAGCCCTGGCGAAGGCCAACATTCACTGGAAACGAGTCCGACTTACTGGCGAGTATCCGGACACAACTCTCGCTTTGGGCGTACAGGGATTGGATGGCCCTCAAAAGTGACCCCCTCACCCCATACTCCCGCAGCACCTCCCACAGTATCACCCGGGGGACCCGGTCATACGCCTTCTCCAGATCCACAAAACACATGTAGACCGGATGGGCGTACTCCCAGGCCCCCTCCAGGATCCTTGCGAGAGTGAAGAGTTGGTCCGTTGTTCCACGACCAGGACGGAATCCGCATTGTTCCTCTTCAATCAGAGGTTCGACTACCGGCCGAACCCTCCTTTCCAGTACCTTGGAGTAGACTTTACCAGGGAGGCTGAGAAGTGTGATACCCCTGTAGTTGGCACACACTCTCTGGTCCCCCTTTTTAAATAGGGGAACCACCACCCCGGTCTGCCAACCCCTAGGCACTGTCCCAGACTCCACGCAATGTTGACGAGGCGTGTCAACCAAGACAGCCCCTCAACACCCAAAGCCTTCAGCATTTCTGGACGGATCTCATCAACCCCTGCGGCTTTGCCACTGTGGAGTTGTTTGACTACCTCAGTGACTTCCATCAGGGAAATTGACGATGATCCCCCATCAGCTTCCAGCTCTGCCTCAACCATAGAGAGCGTGTTAGTCGGATTCAGGAGTTCCTCAAAGTGCTCCTTCCACCGGCCGATAACCTTCTCAGTTGAAGTCAGCAGGGTCCCACCCTTGCTGTACACAGCTTGGATGGTTCCTCGCTTCCCCCTCCTGAGGTGCCGGATGGTTTTCCAGAAGCACCTTGGTGCCGACCGAAAGTCCTTCTCCATAGCTTCTCCGAACTTCTCCCACACCCGCTGCTTTGCCTCTGACACGGCAGAAGCTGCCGCCCTTCTAGTCCTTCGATACCCTGCAACTGTTTCCGGAGTCCTCCCGGATAACATAACCCGGAAGGACTCCTTCTTCAGTCGGACGGCTTCCCTGACCACCGGGGTCCACCACGGTGTTCGAGGGTTACCGCCCCTTGAGGCACCTAAGACCTTGAGACCACAGCTCATCACCGCAGCTTCAGCAATAGAGGTTTTGAACATCGCCCACTCAGGTTCAATGCCCCCAACCTCCACAGGGATGGCTGAATCCATGATGTGAGTTAGTATATTCAGCATCCATCATGCAACCTTAGTATATTCAGCATCCATCATGCAACGTTAGTATATTCAGAATCCATCATGCAACGTTAGTATATTCAGCATCCATCATGTAATGTTAGTATATTCAGCATCCATCATGCAACATTAGTATATTCAGCATCCATCATTCAACGTTAGTATATTCAGCATCCATGATGTGAGTTAGTATATTCAGCGTTTATTATGCAACGTTAGTATATTCAGCATCCATGATGTGAGTTAGTATATTCAGCGTTTATTATGCAACGTTAGTATATTCAGCATCCATCATGCAACGTAAGTATATTCAGCATCCATCATGCAACGTTAGTATATTCAGCATCCATCATGCAACATTAGTATATTCAGCATCCATGATGTGAGTTAGTATATTCAGCATCCATCATGTAACGTTAGTATATTCAGCATCCATCATGTAACGTTAGTATATTCAGCATCCATCATGTAACGTTAGTATATTCAGCATCCATCATGCAACGTTAGTATATACAGCATCCATCATGTAACATTAGTATATTCAGCATCCATCATGCAACGTTAGTATATTCAGCATCCATGATGTGAGTTAGTATATTCAGCATCCATCATGTAACGTTAGTATATTCAGCATCCATCATGCAACATTAGTATATTCAGCATCCATCATGTAACGTTAGTATATTCAGCAGCCATCATGTAACATTAGTATATTCAGCATCCATCATGTAACGTTAGTATATTCAGCATCCATCTTGCAACATTAGTATATTCAGCATCCATGATGTGAGTTAGTATATTCAGCATCCATCATATAACATTAGTATATTCAGCATCCATCATGTAACGTTAGTATATTCAGCATCCATCATGTAACGTTAGTATATTCAGCATCCATCATGCAACGTTAGTATATACAGCATCCATCATGTAACATTAGTATATTCAGCATCCATCATGTAACGTTAGTATATTCAGTATCCATCATGTAACGTTAGTATATTCAGCATCCATCATGCAACGTTAGTATATTCAGCATCCATCATGCAACCTTAGTATATTCAGCATCCATCATGCAACGTTAGCATATTCAGCATCCATCATGCAACGTTAGTATATTCAGCATCCATCATGTAATGTTAGTATATTCAGCATCCATCATGCAACATTGGTATATTCAGCATCCATCATTCAACGTTAGTATATTCAGCATCCATGATGTGAGTTAGTATATTCAGCGTCTATTATGCAACGTTAGTATATTCAGCATCCTTCATGTAACGTAAGTATATTCAGCATCCATCATGCAACGTTAGTATATTCAGCATCCATCATGCAACATTAGTATATTCAGCATCCATGATGTGAGTTAGTATATTCAGCATCCATCATGTAACATTAGTATATTCAGCATCCATCATGTAACGTTAGTATATTCAGCATCCATCATGTAACGTTAGTATATTCAGCATCCATCATGCAACGTTAGTATATACAGCATCCATCGTGTAACATTAGTATATTCAGCATCCATCATGTAACGTTAGTATATTCAGTATCCATCATGTAACGTTAGTATATTCAGCATCCATCATGCAACGTTAGTATATTCAGCATTCATCATGCAACCTTAGTATATTCAGCATCCATCATGCAACGTTAGTATATTCAGCATCCATCATGCAACGTTAGTATATTCAGCATCCATCATGTAATGTTAGTATATTCAGCATCCTTCATGCAACATTAGTATATTCAGCATCCATCATTCAACGTTAGTATATTCAGCATCCATGATGTGAGTTAGTATATTCAGCGTTTATTATGCAACGTTAGTATATTCAGCATCCATAATGTGAGTTAGTATATTCAGCGTTTATTATGCAACGTTAGTATATTCAGCATCCATCATGCAACGTAAATATATTCAGCATCCATCATGCAACGTTAGTATATTCAGCATCCATCATGCAACATTAGTATATTCAGCATCCATGATGTGAGTTAGTATATTCAGCATCCATCATGTAACATTAGTATATTCAGCATCCATCATGTAACGTTAGTATATTCAGCATCCATCATGTAACGTTAGTATATTCAGCATCCATCATGCAACGTTAGTATATTCAGCATCCATCATGCAACGTTAGTATATTCAGCATCCATGATGTGAGTTAGTATATTCAGCATCCATCATGTAACGTTAGTATATTCAGCATCCATCATGCAACATTAGTATATTCAGCATCCATCATGTAACGTTAGTATATTCAGCAGCCATCATGTAACATTAGTATATTCAGCATCCATCATGTAACGTTAGTATATTCAGCATCCATCTTGCAACATTAGTATATTCAGCATCCATGATGTGAGTTAGTATATTCAGCATCCATCATATAACATTAGTATATTCAGCATCCATCATGTAACGTTAGTATATTCAGCATCCATCATGTAACGTTAGTATATTCAGCATCCATCATGCAACGTTAGTATATACAGCATCCATCATGTAACATTAGTATATTCAGCATCCATCATGTAACGTTAGTATATTCAGTATCCATCATGTAACGTTAGTATATTCAGCATCCATCATGCAACGTTAGTATATTCAGCATCCATCATGCAACCTTAGTATATTCAGCATCCATCATGCAACGTTAGTATATTCAGCATCCATCATGCAACGTTAGTATATTCAGCATCCATCATGTAATGTTAGTATATTCAGCATCCATCATGCAACATTGGTATATTCAGCATCCATCATTCAACGTTAGTATATTCAGCATTCATGATGTGAGTTAGTATATTCAGCGTCTATTATGCAAAGTTAGTATATTCAGCATCCTTCATGTAACGTAAGTATATTCAGCATCCATCATGCAACGTTAGTATATTCAGCATCCATCATGCAACATTAGTATATTCAGCATCCATGATGTGAGTTAGTATATTCAGCATCCATCATGTAACATGAGTATATTCAGCATCCATCATGTAACGTTAGTATATTCAGCATCCATCATGTAACGTTAGTATATTCAGCATCCATCATGCAACGTTAGTATATACAGCATCCATCATGTAACATTAGTATATTCAGCATCCATCATGCAACGTTAGTATATTCAGCATCCATGATGTGAGTTAGTATATTCAGCATCCATCATGTAACGTTAGTATATTCAGCATCCATGATGTGAGTTAGTATATTCAGCATCCATCATGTAACGTTAGTATATTCAGCATCCATCATGTAACGTTAGTATATTCAGCATCCATCATGTAACGTCAGTATATTCAGCATCCATCATGCAACATTAGTATATTCAGCATCCATCATGTAACATTAGTATATTCAGCATCCATCATGTAACATTAGGATATTCAGCATCCATCATGTAACGTTAGTATATTCAGCAACCATCATGTAACATTAGTATATTCAGCATCCATCATGTAACGTCAGTATATTCAGCATCCATCATGTAACGTTAGTATATTCAGCATCCATCTTGCAACATTAGTATATTCAGCATCCATGATGTGAGTTAGTATATTCAGCATCCATCATCTAACATTAGTATATTCAGCATCCATCATGTAACGTTAGTATATTCATTATCCATCATGTAACGTTAGTATATTCAGCATCCATCATGCAACGTTAGTATATACAGCATCCATCATGCAACGTTAGTATATTCAGCATCCATCATGCAACGTTAATATATTCAGCATCCATCATGTAATGTTAGTATATTCAGCATCCATCATGTAACATTAGTATATTCAGCATCCATCATGTAATGTTAGTATATTCAGCACCCATCATGCAACATTGGTATATTCAGCATCCATCATTCAACGTTAGTATATTCAGCATCCATGATGTGAGTTAGTATATTCAGCGTCTATTATGCAACGTTAGTATATTCAGCATCCATCATGTAACGTAAGTATATTCAGCATCCATCATGCAACGTTAGTATATTCAGCATCCATCACGCAACATTAGTATATTCAGCATCCATGATGTAAGTTAGTATATTCAGCATCCATCATGTAACATTAGTATATTCAGCATCCATCATGCAACGTTAGTATATTTAGCATCCATCATGCAACGTTAGTATATTCAGCATCCATCATGCAACGTTAGTATATTCAGCATCCATCATGCAACATTAGTATATTCAGCATCCATCATGTAACGTTAGTATATTCAGCATCCATCATGTAACATTAGTATATTCAGTATCCATCATGTAACGTTAGTATATTCAGCATCCATCATGTAACATTAGTATATTCAGCATCCATCATGTAACATTAGTATATTCAGCATCCATCATGTAACATTAGTATATTCAGCATCCATCAGGTAACATTAGTATATTCAGCATCCATCATGTAACGTTAGTATATTCAGCATCCATCATGTAACATTAATATATTCAGCATCCATCATGCAACGTTAGTATATTCAGCATCCATCATGCAACGTTAGTATATTCAGTATCCATCATGCAACGTTAGTATATTTAGCATCCATCATGTAATGTTAGTATATTCAGCATCCATCATGTAACATTAGTATATTCAGCATCCATCATGTAACGTTAGTATATTCAGCATCCATCGTGTAACATTAGTATATTCAGCATCCATCATGCAACGTTAGTATATTTAGCATCCATCATGCAACGTTAGTATATTCAGCATCCATCATGTAACGTTAGTATATTCAGCATCCTTCATGTAACGTAAGTATATTCAGCATCCATCATGCAACGTTAGTATATTCAGCATCCATCATGCAACATTAGTATATTCAGCATCCATGATGTGAGTTAGTATATTCAGCATCCATCATGTAACGTTAGTATATTCAGCATCCATCGTGTAACATTAGTATATTCAGCATCCATCATGCAACGTTAGTATATTTAGCATCCATCATGCAACGTTAGTATATTCAGCATCCATCATGTAACGTTAGTATATTCAGCATCCTTCATGTAACGTAAGTATATTCAGCATCCATCATGCAACGTTAGTATATTCAGCATCCATCATGCAACATTAGTATATTCAGCATCCATGATGTGAGTTAGTATATTCAGCATCCATCATGTAACATGAGTATATTCAGCATCCATCATGTAACGTTAGTATATTCAGCATCCATCATGTAACGTTAGTATATTCAGCATCCATCATGCAACGTTAGTATATACAGCATCCATCATGTAACATTAGTATATTCAGCATCCATCATGCAACGTTAGTATATTCAGCATCCATGATGTGAGTTAGTATATTCAGCATCCATCATGTAACGTTAGTATATTCAGCATCCATGATGTGAGTTAGTATATTCAGCATCCATCATGTAACGTTAGTATATTCAGCATCCATCATGTAACGTTAGTATATTCAGCATCCATCATGTAACGTCAGTATATTCAGCATCCATCATGCAACATTAGTATATTCAGCATCCATCATGTAACATTAGTATATTCAGCATCCATCATGTAACATTAGGATATTCAGCATCCATCATGTAACGTTAGTATATTCAGCAACCATCATGTAACATTAGTATATTCAGCATCCATCATGTAACGTCAGTATATTCAGCATCCATCATGTAACGTTAGTATATTCAGCATCCATCTTGCAACATTAGTATATTCAGCATCCATGATGTGAGTTAGTATATTCAGCATCCATCATCTAACATTAGTATATTCAGCATCCATCATGTAACGTTAGTATATTCATTATCCATCATGTAACGTTAGTATATTCAGCATCCATCATGCAACGTTAGTATATACAGCATCCATCATGCAACGTTAGTATATTCAGCATCCATCATGCAACGTTAATATATTCAGCATCCATCATGTAATGTTAGTATATTCAGCATCCATCATGTAACATTAGTATATTCAGCATCCATCATGTAATGTTAGTATATTCAGCACCCATCATGCAACATTGGTATATTCAGCATCCATCATTCAACGTTAGTATATTCAGCATCCATGATGTGAGTTAGTATATTCAGCGTCTATTATGCAACGTTAGTATATTCAGCATCCATCATGTAACGTAAGTATATTCAGCATCCATCATGCAACGTTAGTATATTCAGCATCCATCACGCAACATTAGTATATTCAGCATCCATGATGTAAGTTAGTATATTCAGCATCCATCATGTAACATTAGTATATTCAGCATCCATCATGCAACGTTAGTATATTTAGCATCCATCATGCAACGTTAGTATATTCAGCATCCATCATGCAACGTTAGTATATTCAGCATCCATCATGCAACATTAGTATATTCAGCATCCATCATGTAACGTTAGTATATTCAGCATCCATCATGTAACATTAGTATATTCAGTATCCATCATGTAACGTTAGTATATTCAGCATCCATCATGTAACATTAGTATATTCAGCATCCATCATGTAACATTAGTATATTCAGCATCCATCATGTAACATTAGTATATTCAGCATCCATCAGGTAACATTAGTATATTCAGCATCCATCATGTAACGTTAGTATATTCAGCATCCATCATGTAACATTAGTATATTCAGCATCCATCATGCAACGTTAGTATATTCAGCATCCATCATGCAACGTTAGTATATTCAGTATCCATCATGCAACGTTAGTATATTTAGCATCCATCATGTAATGTTAGTATATTCAGCATCCATCATGTAACATTAGTATATTCAGCATCCATCATGTAACGTTAGTATATTCAGCATCCATCGTGTAACATTAGTATATTCAGCATCCATCATGTAACGTTAGTATATTCAGTATCCATCATGTAACGTTAGTATATTCAGCATCCATCATGCAACGTTAGTATATTCAGCATCCATCATGCAACGTTAGTATATTCAGCATCCATCATGCAACGTTAGTATATTCAGCATCCATCATGCAACGCTAGTATATTCAGCATCCATCATGTAATGTTAGTATATTCAGCATCCATCATGTAACATTAGTATATTCAGCATCCATCATGTTATGTTAGTATATTCAGCATCCATCATGCAACATTGGTATATTCAGCATCCATCATTCAACGTTAGTATATTCAGCATCCATGATGTGAGTTAGTATATTCAGCGTCTATTATGCAACGTTAGTATATTCAGCATCCATCATGTAACGTAAGTGTATTCAGCATCCATCATGCAACGTTAGTATATTCAGCATCCATCATGCAACATTAGTATATTCAGCATCCATGATGTGAGTTAGTATATTCAGCATCCATCATGTAACATTAGTATATTCAGCATCCATCATGTAACGTTAGTATATTCAGCATCCATCATGTAACGTTAGTATATTCAGCATCCATCATGCAACGTTAGTATATACAGGATCCATCATGTAACAGTAGTATATTCAGCATCCATCATGCAACGTTAGTATATTCAGCATCCATGATGTGAGTTGATACATTCAGCATCCATCATGTAACGTTAGTATATTCAGCATCCATGATGTGAGTTAGTATATTCAGCATCCATCATGTAACGTTAGTATATTCAGCATCCATCATGTAACGTTAGTATATTCAGCATCCATCATGTAACGTTAGTATATTCAGCATCCATCATGCAACATTAGTATATTCAGCATCCATCATGTAACATTAGTATATTCAGCATCCATCATGTAACATTAGGATATTCAGCATCCATCATGTAACGTTAGTATATTCAGCAACCATCATGTAACATTAGTATATTCAGCATCCATCATGTAACGTTAGTATATTCAGTATCCATCATGTAACGTTAGTATATTCAGTATCCATCATGTAACATTAGTATATTCAGCATCCATCATGTAACATTAGTATATTCAGCATCCATCATGTAACGTCAGTATATTCAGCATCCATTATGTAACGTTAGTATATTCAGTATCCATCATGTAACGTTAGTATATTCAGCATCCATCATGTAACATTAGTATATTCAGCATCCATCATGTAACATTAGTATATTCAGCATCCATCATGTAACATTAGTATATTCAGCATCCATTATGTTACGTTAGTATATTCAGCATCCATCTTGTAGCGTTAGTATATTCAGCATCCATCATGTAACGTTAGTATATACAGCATCCATCATGTAACGTTAGTATATTCAGCATCCATCATGTAACATTAGTATATTCAGCATCCATCATGTAACGTTAGTATATTCAGCATCCATCATGTAGCGTTAGTATATTCAGCATCCACCATGTAACATTTGTATATTCAGCATCCATCATGTAACGTTAGTATATTCAGCATCCATCATGCAACATTAGTATATTCAGCATCCATCATGTAACATTAGTATATTCAGTATCTATCATGTAACGTCAGTATATTCAGCATCCATCATGTAACGTTAGTATATTCAGCATCCATCATGTAACGTAAGTATATTCAGCATCCATCATGCAACGTTAGTATATTCAGCATCCATCATGCAACATTAGTATATTCAGCATCCATGATGTGAGTTAGTATATTCAGCATCATCATGTAACATAAGTATATTCAGCATCCATCATGTAACGTAAGTATATTCAGCATCCATCATGCAACGTTAGTATATTCAGCATCCATCATGCAACATTAGTATATTCAGCATCCATGATGTGAGTTAGTAGTATATTCAGCATCCATCATGTAACGTTAGTATATTCAGCATCCATCATGCAACATTAGTATATTCAGCATCCATCATGTAACATTAGTATATTCAGCATCCATCATGTAACATTAGGATATTCAGCATCCATCATGTAACGTTAGTATATTCAGCAACCATCATGTAACATTAGTATATTCAGCATCCATCATGTAACGTCAGTATATTCAGCATCCATCATGTAACGTTAGTATACTCAGTATCCATCATGTAACGTTAGTATATTCAGTATCCATCATGTAACATTAGTATATTCAGCATCCATCATGTAACATTAGTATATTCAGCATCCATCATGTAACATTAGTATATTCAGCACCCATCATGTAACATTAGTATATTCAGCATCCATCATGCAACATTAGTATATTCAGCATCCATGATGTGAGTTAGTATATTGAGCATCCATCATGTAACGTTAGTATATTCAGCAGCCATCATGTAACATTAGTATATTCAGCATCCATCATGTAACGTTAGTATATTCAGCATCCATCATGTAACGTTAGTATATTCAGCATCCATCTTGCAACGTTAGTATATTCAGCATCCATGATGTGAGTTAGTATATTCAGCATACATCATGTAACGTTAGTATATTCAGCATCCATCTTGTAACGTTAGTATATTCAGCATCCATCATGTAGCGTTAGTATATTCAGCATCCATCATGTAACATTTGTATATTCAGCATCCATCATGCAACATTAGTATATTCAGCATCCATCATGTAACATAAGTATATTCAGCATCCATCATGCAACGTTAGTATATTCAGCCTCCATCATGTAACGTTAGTATATTCAGCATCCATCATGTAACATTAGTATATTCAGCATCCATCATGTAACGTTAGTATATTCAGTATCCATCATGTAACATTAGTATATTCAGCATCCATCATGTAACATTAGTATATTCAGCATCCATCATGTAACATTAGTATATTCAGCATCCATCATGTAACATTAGTATATTCAACATCCATCATGTAACATTAGTATATTCAGTATCCATCATGCAACATTAGTATATTCAGCATCCATCATGCAACGTTAGTATATTCAGCATCCATCATGTAACGTTAATATATTCAGCATCCATCATGTAACATTAGTATATTCACCATGTATCATGTAACATTAGTATTATCAGCATCCATCATGCAATGCTAGTTTCCAGCATCAAGCCGCTAAAGTGAACTACAGACGCATTGCTCGATTCAGTCTGCAGAACCCTAAAGTCCCTGGGTCCTGAGCAAATAAATTGGATGAACTGTTTTCGAGATATGCAAAGGACATCCTTACCCACAGACAGACAGAGAGAAATTTCTTGTCTCTTAGTTAGATGTGCAAAAATGCCCAAACTATTTAAAAATGATCTTGAATTTGTGTTATCACAGGCAAAAGGTTGAAAGAATTGTCTGGTGATATTTACCTGCGACTACTAATGCAATTGATTTATGCTATTGCTGAAGCTACTACTGCTATTCATATATGATAATAACATTAATAATATAATAATAATAATAATAATAAACATTATTATTTCTTTACTATAGATAGTGCTTTTACTACTACCATAATTGCTCTTACGTGTGTTGCCACTATCACAGTATGAGCTCATTCCCAAAGAGCAGAAGAGGTAAATGGAGTTCTGTATGTGTGTGTGTGTGTGTGTGTGTGTGTGTGTGTGTGTGTGTGTGTGTGTGTGTGTGGGTGTGGGTGTGTGCGTGCGTTACTTGGGGCTACTGGTGACATCACCCTATAAAAAGCACATGAACTAACTATCCCACTACACACACACATGCATGCACTAACCACACTAGATGTTATTTATACACACACAAATATTAAACCTGTGCATGTACTGTATGTGATTGTATGGGTGCAAGTTTCAAGAGCATGGACACAGACATACATACACACACACACACACACACACACACACACACACACACACACACACACACACACACACACACACACACACACACACACACACATACATACATACATACATAGTCACACACACACACAAATAATCAGTCCACTCCAGTACCAAACACTGATGACATCATTCCGGATGACATCACCATCTGTCTCTCTCTGTCTCTCTCTGTCTCTCTCTCTCTCTCTCTCTCTCTCTCTCTCTCTCTCTCTCTCTCTCTCTGTACCTTGTACTTAGCCCCCATCACTTTTTTTGTCACATCCTTCCTTCAATTGAATCAGTGCCACACACACTCACACATATCTGCTTTCTTTCACTCTTTCATTTTTATATATTTACATTAACAATTTCACTGCACTGTTGAGGGTGAGGCTCAGAATGCGACAACGACGAGAAAGTTTACTAGTAAGAAAAGGTGTTTTACCCCTTTATCACACTAATTCCTTTGTGCAGAGAGGATAGTCCATTTCTACAATCCTTTATACCACTAGTGTAGAAGAAAATAATAAACCTGCTTATCAGCCAATATTTATCCATTTTTAGAAAACATCTTGTCACTGAAAATACCTCCACTAATTAAATCCATGCTCTAATTCATTCGTCAATCTGTGTCATGAAAGGTGTAGCTTGGAGCAATAAAACAGGCCAATGCAATTGGTCATTCTGAACAGGCATGTTTTGCACGAGCTCTGTACTAGATACACATTCATCTTTGGGACAACGCACAATGTTTACTTTAGTAAACATACTTAAAGGTAACGTGTCTGTCTGTCTGTCTGTCTGTCTGTCTGTCTGTCTGTCAGCCTGGTTACATGGGGATCCCAGGAAGGTGCTCCACCCAACCAACAGCTATGGCCAGTTCTGTGGTCAGAAGGGGACTCCCAATGCGTAAGTCTGTTTTACTCTCTTTACAGTCTTTCCCACATTTTCACTCACTTGGTGTGATATTTCCAACGATCTGAATCTCTCTGAATGAACTGAAACAACCATAGTGATGAATGATAGGCTGCAAGAAAATTATAAGTGTGTGTGTCTGTCAGAGATACAGAAAGACAAAGCAATGAAGCAGCACACACACACACACACACACACACACACACACACACACACACACACACACACACACACACACACACACACACACACACACACACACAAACGTACTGTATGTTTCTCTGCGTTGTGCTGCCACCTACTGCTGATTCCTTGCTACATGCTGAAGAGTAAGTGACAGAGCAGAAGAGCCCACTGACATTAAAAGGCGTTATCTCTTTTTGTTTTTTACTAAAACCTGGATTGTCTTGATTCTATGTGTCTGACACTTTGCGCACTCCCTCAACAAGTGGCTGCAGGTAATGAAGGCCAGAGAAGGCTAACTCTCCCTTAGTTATTGTGAACCACATGTTTGTCTACGGACAAAGGTTGTTGTATGCTGTATTGTAAAGCCCCCTAAGGCAGAATTGTCATTTGTGATACTGGGCTATATAAATATAATTTGATTGATTGATGTAAACTATCAGTAGACGCTACAATTTGTACATTCAGATAGTTGCAGTGGGGAGACAGCGTAGTGTGAGAGCAGCTCATCCTTTATTAGTACGTACCTCTCCTAAACTTCTACTCCCTGTAGATATTACAGCTTCTGCTGTAATATCAATATAAAAGAGTTTACCAAAAAGACTGTTTGCTATTTAACCTTTCACACTCTCAACCTTCTCTGTCAATTTTCTCCTATGTTGTAATTTAAAAACATTTTTTAGCTTTAAAAAAGGAAAACAGGCAGTCAAATCCATGTGGTACCTTCTTATTCCAACTCCTCAACAAACATCAATGACTCTTAAACTTGTGTTTGTGAGGATGAGCCACCAGTAAGTATTTCAGAATTGGATAATTGAAGTGTTTGAAACCACAAACAACCACAAACAAAGAGTATTACAACGAGGCGGTCAACATGCTTCTACCCAATAATCTGTCCTTGAGCAGAGGCTCAGAAACATTGTGTGGAACATGTAAAGAAGGAACTGCAGACTACAGAGATGTGAAATTACTTTTGGAACTCC